>NC_081758.1:38554236-38854236 GCF_963082965.1 Carassius carassius | reverse complement strand
CACTGATACAATAGAAACATTTAACACAGGGCAACCGTGTATTTATACAACATTATCATTGGACCTAATTGAAACTGCCAGTAGTGAGACTGCAATGACATAATGATATAATAAATATTAACAATGCATTGTTATAATTCCAAAGCTCAATTCATACATTTACTGAAAACTAATTGTGAAGATGTCAGATAGCCTTTCAACTGGCATCATTTATACCTGCAGTGAATGAACAGAGTTCAGTGCTAATTAAAACACTGACAACCATAGCATTGTGTTATTAATTCTCAGACTTAATGCAAGTGTCATTTATTAAGGGAATTATCAAATTTTTCTTGAACTAAAGGCATATATCATAAAAAAAAAGAGGATTTTAATTTTTCTTTAATCTGTGTTGCTGCTCCTGTATATAGATTAACCAAAATTTTTAAATTATTTCCAAATTATGACCAGTATGAAAATGTAACACTATGTTGTTTAAATTAAAAATAAAGCACTTAAAAAAACGAAATCAGTCATTTTAACTGTTACAAGTGAATTTAGGCATCGCTATATTATAATGTAAACTACTGTTCAAATGTTTGGGGTCAGTAAGAATTTTTATTGTTTTAGAAAAAGTATCTTATGCTCACCAAGGGTATATGTATTTGATAAACACAGTAAAAACAGTAATATTGAGAAATATTATTACAAATTAAAAATAACAGTTTTCTGTTTGTATGTTTTAAATCGTCATTCATTCCTTTGATGCAAAAGCTGAATTTTCAGCATCATTACTCAGTGTCATATGATCCTTCAGAAATCATTCTAATAAGCAGATTAATATTTTTGTGTAAACATTTTTTTTCAGAGAGAACAGAATTTATTAGAATTCTGAATATTTTGTAACAAATTTCTGTCACAAATGTCTTTGCTAAATAAAATTATTAATTTCTTTAACAAAAAATGTTTTACTGAAGCCAAACTGTTGAGTGTACAGTATGAAAAATTTATATTTGCTAAAGATTTAACAGAGTTATTAAATTATATAATTTAATAACTCATTATATTAAACATATTATATAATATTATACTGATATTAGTAAAATTAAAAGAAAACAGTAATAAAATAGTAAATGCAAAAAACAACAACAAAAAAAACAATAAAGAAACGATATATTGTGATTCTCTACATAATTCAAGAGATTGCCTAATTATAAACAAGGTCATTTGGATAACATTTTAAAAATCCAGTAGCAAAATAATATTTTTTTAATTAAAAAGAGGCATCAAATATTAATTTGCATTAATGTAATCAGCGACTGGTGGGTCTCTTTCGATGCAACAGTCATCAAGTCTAATTGAAAAAGGAGCTGTTTTTTTTTGCTAAAAATCACTGTCAGTGTAAACTCCCTTTCAGAACCCAAAAAGGAAAAAATGTTCACTTTTTTGTGCAAGTCAATAGAAGGCAAAAATATCACCTTTGACAGAGCAAACCAGCAGAGAATTGCAAGGGGGAAAATAAAACAGAATCCTAAAAACAGTATGCACAGATAAAATATGATTTGTATTTCCACCGTCACAGGACTGAGGATCTGCGAGTCTCAGATATCAACATGCTTCTCACGCAGCGGTACTCTGGAATAGAAGTGCCATATCCTACTGCAAAGCTCATACAGGATCAGGTGTTAACCCCTAGACAGTCTTTCTTCACACATGTTAGCTCAACGGCAGACCAGAGCAAATAACCATTTACAGACCCATACGGAGAGACCAGAGTGCCTGTTGAGTCCTGAGCATCAGACTCTCAATTTGCAGACAAAACCAGCTCAGGTTCTTGTGGACAGAAGTACCATGGCATAACAATTCTGATGTCAAGCATCAGAGACTGCACTATCCACAAGATGGTAAAATTATCCATGAAGGATAATTATGCTTTATATTCAAGTTTATCTCTCACAGTTTAAAGGCAACATGAGCCTCCATATAAGAGGAATACACAAGCATGCTCAAGACGTTAAAAGTGTCTTTTACAGTGTAAAAACCTAATGAAAAACGACGTGGTACTCCTGTATTCTGCAATCAGCTATTTTCTTTAAACTTTGCTCTTATGTATATGTACAGGACATTCCCTCGGAGGCCTATTAGTTCTTTGATGAACATATGCCATTGAATAATCCCGTCCCAGTTCATCCAACAATTGTCTATATTCCAATATACAGTGTATTACTAAGAATTGTGAACACATTAAGATAACACAGCCAGAAAACTACAGTACATAAAAAATAAGCAGTATCCACAGGGCTCTGTTTTGTCATTGATAGTCAACTGTGTGCTGATTATGCTAATAAATTTACATTTTCATTCATTGCAAGTTTATTTAATTCAATTTTTCTTGGGCCACATACCAAGCAGGCCTTCAGGTCCGGATGGAATCTGCAGACAGTTTTCCCCCATTTTCTGGATTGATTTGCAAAAATCTGAATAATTTATTTAAATATGGTTCTCCTCACAAATTAGTTTTGTGTTGAACAAGTTTTCCAGTTACATGTGTCACTATATACACACATAAACACACACACACACACACACACACACACACACACACACTCAATATATTAGTACCTGAAAAAGTTCAGACAGATCAGTGTATATTTTATTTTATAAAAAGTAATATATGCTGTTGTAGCCATTAATTTCTCTCTTTAAAAAAAAAGAAAAAAGAAAGAAAATATTCTTACTGATCCAGTGACACCAAGCTTTTGAAATCATAAAGAACAAATATACCCACACAAAATAGATATTCAGAAATATGCAAGGCAAAATACATACAAATTAAATAAACAAATGAATGTATACACAAGTACATTACAAAAAAAAAAAAAAAAAATATATATATATATATATATATATATATATATATATATATATATATATATATATATATATTAAAAGCCTTATTCAAGGAGGCACTGACAGAACATGTGATTGTTAACTAATTAACTAGTTTGGTTACTGTAGCCTAACGTTGCCAGAGAAACTTTTTAGCTACATTTCAAAGACGCTCACCAACTTAAACATACATGAAAACCGTCAACAAAAACAAGACATGACACTGATTGTTCAAGCTAGCCAAGTATACATGTACACTTCGATAAACCCACTGTAAGCATAAGATAAATTTGAAAAAGAGCACTTACCTAATCATTTGGCAAAAATCCATCTCACCTGTTCAACACACATTTTCTTTACGCCCAGGCCTATATAGCACACCTGAAAGACCACACCTATCACGCACAAATGGTGGATGAATCTGAACGTGGATTTCAATTCAGTGACGTCAGAGCGGTGAAGCTCAAAGGCCACAGAAAAATGCACTAAACAAGGAATAAGGCCCAATCCCAATTCTACCCCTTAGCCCTCCGCCTTTCCCGTTTCTCTCCGTTTCGCACGTTCACGTGAAGGGGTAGGGGACGGTGTCTCGATTCTCTTTTGGTTGGAGGGGTAGGGGTATAGGGAAGGGCCAGATAACCCGTCAAATGAAGATTTTTCGGGACCACGCTTCAAACGAAAGACTATGAATTATCTCGGCAACATGGCTGCTACAGCGAACAAAAAGACACATAAATGTAAGCTTTTTTGGGATAAATAAAGATTTTAACGAAAAGTAATCATTTGTGTTGCATTCAAATGTGAGTTAACGGTCATGTTACTCATGCTAACATCATATCATTACAGACTGCATGATAGTGCCACAGCATATGTCTGATCAGGGTGATAACTGCCGTAGACTAATCCCCTCAATAATTAGAAATCGCTAAACCATTTTCTGAAATATTGCCAATTCGAGAGAGAAAGAGAAATGGAATTTGCGTGTATGCGTCTGTGCGTTTATATTTTTAGAGTGAGTTTTCTTAAAAACAGCGATCCTCTACTGAAGGAGTCTGTTCTACTGAAATCATCAAAGATAAGGTTTCTGATTGGCCAGGTCTTCGTAACTGTAATTTAGAGTATTTAGTTGAAAATGGTTATGAGAATATGAGAGAAAGGTTATTAATTGTCATGAACTGTCCTAACACATGTTGCTTATGTAAAATAATTACTTTTCACTTCTGCTGATTTGCAGGTCAAATATGACGTGGACATTGGCTTGGCAGGTTTTAGGAATAATTTGTACTCTATTGATACAGGACATATAGTACTTCTCTTTTCAATCATTTAAAATAAGATTTTGTGTCTCCCATTTGTCACTGATATGTGTTTGTTTCGGTTGAAACTCTTTGTAATTATGCACTTTGATGTCACTCCATCTTTTCTAATTACCTTTGACTTTTTGTTTTTTCCCTATTCCTGTTTATGCGTGGTTCTGTAAATCATCCATTACAGGTCTTTTTTTGTCTCTGTTTCTTCCTTTTCCAGCCGTTCCTCTAAAGAGCTTGGATTTGCTGCTTGGATTTTCATTCCCACCAGTTTCTGCACAAGGGTCCTACCAAATGGATTTGAAGTATTCCCACTTCTCTACATTACACCTGACTTTGAGTTTGTTGTTTACTGCCACTATTCTTGAAGTGGAGAGAAGAGCTCTTCCTTTTGAACATACCATAACCCTGGAAGAATGGAAATGATCTAGTTCCTCTGATTTTCTATCAGTGCTTCTGCATTTGTCACTGTGACCTGGCTTCTGGTTCACCTTGCAGCGGATGTGATTGATACAGTGAGAATTCCTTCTTAGAAGGAAATGTTTTCAAGTATCTTCCAGCTCATTTCAAATGCATGCAGCTTACTTAGTAGGCAAAAGCTTCCCTCTGTATTTCACAAATGATTTACTCAGATATGTCATCTATGAATTATTGTCTTTCTTGCTTTTCTGGCCTTCTCTTATTGATAGATGAAATAAATTACTAATAGGAGTCATAGGAGTCAGATTTTCTTACTCTGTGCCACACAAGATATCAACACTGCAGAGACCTATATATCATATATAAAGCTCATTTTTATTCTTCAGCTTGCAATTTATTTATTTTCCTTTGAATGATTTCATTTCAAATTAATATTGTTTGTTGGCTTTGTTTTGTTTTTGGTCTTGCAATCCCTGGCCTAGGAGTGAAGAATACATAAACATCCTGGATATTGGTTTAATGTCGCAACACTTCTAAAACAATCAATTATTCTACCATTTTCTGACTGAGAGTGTTGGCGAATATTATTTTTAATATTGTTAAATATGTGTTCCATCAATTAAGTTCCTCCATGTAGTGTGTAATTTTCAAATTAGATTTTCTAAAAAGTTTTTAAACAGCTAATAAAAGTATTTTATCTCCAAAGACCAAGGAAAATGCATTTTTCATAATATGGCTGGAGTTTGAAATAAATATAAAGCCTCGACCTCTGTTTATAAGATCACAACCTTCCAATTACTCGCTTTTCTGGCAAACACTTTAAGGGACTAAAATCCTCCTGCACTTCTAACTTCTATTTAATACTAAGATAAACTACAAAAAAAAAAAGATTGAATTGTGTAAACAAACCCCATATGAGAGAGTACTTTGTTTCTCAGATTCCTCCTGAGCTCTCTGATTTGATTTCTCGGGATGCTTCTGTTTTTGACATTCTGGAGAAATAAAGTGGCAGCTCAGGTGCTTTGGTGGAGAAACACCTGGTACTGAGAGAAAACAAACAGACACAATCAAACAAAAATATTTCAATCAGACATATAAAAAGACACAAATTAGCCAAAGCTTCAGTATGGATCTCCAGTGGATGTAATGCATCTCTCATTTCAGCATCTGATGAGAGAGTCTGGGTCTGAAATATGAAAAAAAGAATAACCGTTTCAACATTGAATAATAATAAATATTTCTTGAGCAGCAAGTCAGGATGTATGATTTCAGCATGATCATGTGACACTGACTGGAGTAACGATGCTGAAAATTCAGCTTTGCATCACAGGAATAAATTATAATTTTAAAATAAAAACAGCTAGTAATATTTCAGAATTGGTCAAACAAATGTAGCCATTGTGAACATAAAATAATAATAATAATAATAATAATCAACAGTATAGAAATATGACCTAGACATGTTTCCATGAATTTCCCATTATAGTCTTACAATTCTTTTGTTCATTCTTAAATATTTCTTTCTGTATTGTTTTGCAGCTCAGATCGTAACGTTTGATAGGAGAAGACGGATTATGAGCATCATTGGGGCTTTTGATTACTATTTAGCCCCCAAACCATTCAAGATAACACTGATTTATGTGACTGGAAAGAAAATATGTGTTTTCTATATCCTGCGGGAGAGAAATGAGAAGAGAAACGGGACCCTGTTGAGGATTAATAGGGAGTGCTTTCATTTCTACACAAGTTTGCCCCAGTCTCTGATCTGGAATCTTACAGTGTGTGGAAAAAGCATCAGAAAAAGATGGATCTTCGCTGCCACTTAACAGCCTACAGTTATAATAGCAGGCACCCATGATATCAGATTCCATCAGGGTTATTTATTAACAGTACTGTACGTAGGTTCAATAGCTCATGGTTGAAATCCTTGTGGTTTACTCATAGTATAAATGAACCTCCACCTGTATGTGCCTTAGCACCTGGAAAGACATATATGAATAGTACAACAGCCATTTTAAGCTGGGCGCAGTAAGGTTTATTTAATTTTTTCAGAGAATATTCTGTGCAATATTACCCATACCAGTACATCTTTCATGAAATATCATAGTATTGTGAAGACAGCATGATAAGAAATTGGTGTCAATGGCAATCTTGCGAAGCGGTTAGTGTTGGTCCTTTGATATTGATTTTCTAAAAATGACATATTTCTGACCCCATGGATATTGTTGCTCTCTCTGAGTCTCTCATCACATGCTGAAATGAGAGACGCATCAACGATCTATGCCAACTGTTTCCACTAGAGATCCATATTGAAGCTTTTGGTGGCTATATGAAGTTAAATAAAACTATAATAAATAAATGTGGCTTTTTTAATCTTTTTTTATTTTTTTATCATAGTTAAAACCCTAGGACTAGTTAGCAAAAGCATTTTTTTTTACATTATTTAATGAACGATTTGATTGACAGCAGTGGTTCTTGAGGCAAAGTTGCTCTGTGTGTGGAGATCTATAAAATTATATGAATATGGTGTGTGATGTGTGAAATCCCTTGTACACATAAACTGTATAAATTCAGAATTGAATTATTAGTTAATTGTCTACAATATTTCTTATTATTTTTTTCAGTTGTAATTCAAATGTCCTGCAATGGCTTCACAGAATACTGTACGTACATACATAATTAAAAAGCAACTCCTTTATCACTGTGATAGTTCAGCCAGACACTTTATTAAGTTACACACTACTTGCTGTCTTTTCTGATGAATCACTGCATGCCTTAATGGCATTTTTTGCTGTACTTGAACTGTTCTGTACTTTAAATCTCTAAATATCAAAACTTATTTTTAATGATAAGCCTACACACCTATAGCTAAAATTGATCAATCTCTGTTTGCTCGTAAAAAAGAGAAATCAAACAGCATAAACGGAAAGGATATAGAGTCTGCAACTCTTGTTTTGGATTGAAAGTATCACAGTGTACTAGAATTGGAAACTGATAGCATCGTATATCTACAACCTGTGATCAGTAAATAGGCAGGTTCTTTACAGAGATAAAGAGATTTTCACAAGAAAAAAAATGAATATGTCAGATTTGCTCTGAGATCAGGATTAGTAATGGTCATTGCTGTAAGCTGTGGCAGCCTGTGATTGTGTGATTATGTCAAAGGATTATAACAAACAAATCTAATTCCTTTAATGAACTGACAATTATAATTAGAATATGAGTTAGCCCAATATTTAAAATTGTTTTATTATTATAATTTTATATGTTATCAATATTTTGTATTATCTTTTAATGTGAATTTAATGTGTAGGAAAATTAAAGGTTGTTTGCTTTGCAAAATGTTGCATGCATTGCTTAAAATCAGTATCTTACCTCCATATTTTTGTCTTGTTTTCTAATAACATAAACCTAATCCTTAAATCAAGCTAAATTTACTTGAGATGCAAAATGTGTTTATTTCTGAGAAACTGAATAAAATTAAGTTGATGTTTAAAACAAGAACAAATATCTATCAATGGGGAATGATAACTTGCTTTACCTTTGAATTAAGTCGATTTTTCTGAGCCCACCGGCAAATTTGTATTTTTCAATCATAAACTCACATAATTTTTATCAATTTCTCATAAAACAAGACTTTTCATCCTATGTCACTTTACATTTCAAGTAAATAGATATTGATTTAATTAAGAATCTTTAGACATTTGCACTTTTTTTTCAGTGTTATCAGAAGTTATAGTAAAGGTTATTTCTATTTTAGTGGTTGTGGGCAGATTTCAGTCCTCAAGCTTTTTTATTATTGTTTTATTTTTATTTTTTTATTTTGGTAAAACGAATTAAAACATAATGGAGATCAGCTGGAGGTTATATTTAGAAAGTGTTGCTAATTAAACTCATTGTGCACTGACTAGACATTTACATTCAGAGAACATATTTGACATATTGTGTTCCCTTCTCCTTTAAATTGTTATATACTTTGTCTTAAAAAAGTTTTCAATTTACTTTAATAAAACCTGCAATATCCCTGATAAAATGTACAAAAAATAAAATTGATTGTCTCTTCATTAATCATTGGTTTTGTAAAAGCGCAAAAAGAAAAATACCTACGAAACATAAAAATAAGTTCAGACTCTGTTATAAATGTGTAAAAACCACACATGCACACTGCATTAGAAACAAGATGACACAACAAAACCAGTGGAGGACATTCAAGTTTATGTTTAGTAAAATGTTAGTTTAGTAAATAGTTTGCAGACACCATATTAAACAGTTTGTAGGAGAGCAATGATTGTTTAAAGCATCTTCTTCCGGTGTAGTTTGGTATTATGTTTATTCATTTGGAATACAGTACAATGTCACAGGTGGATACATACATTTGTGCACTCGGTAAACACACACTTCACAATGGGAGTGTAAGTCCCACTAATAAACACATAAACATATGCATGGCACACTGATTATCCATATTCAAAAATAGTTCATCCCAAACAGAAGTATATTCAGACCTGATATGAATATTATAGAAATGTCATCAAAGTAAACAATATTCTTTATGATCGTTAAAAAAACAGCATAAGGCAAAGTAAGAAATGTCACAGGACAACATTCAACACGCTCGACATCTCAAGTATGGAAACAGGCCGAAGCATGGCCAAATACTTGTTTACATAAATTAATGTGAGCAGAATTTGTGTGCGTCTCTTTAGAAAAACACAGAAATGTGGCTCACATAATAAAGCCTGTGTCATATATTGCCATCTCTTTAACAAAAATAATGAAGCTCTACATGTATCTGTTTAGTCTTAAAAACATAAACATCTTGAAATTTTATGTAACAATAAATAAAAATAAAAAAAAAATCTGGCTGTAATAAAAATGACTTCAATGCGAAGTTACTAAAAATCTTGGATACTAAAGTGCTCTACAGATTATAAACTACTGGTCTGATTAATGAGGAAACCATCCTTTTTTTGTACAAACCAACATTCTCATTAAGATCCACAGTTATATTTTTCAATCCACATTTTCTATTTGTTTTCATATATTGCTTAAATATATACTCAATATTCCCTCCTCAGGAAAGATGACGCAAAGAACAAACCTCATAAAATGTTTTTTTTTTTTTTTTTTCAGATACCCTTTTTCATGATTCCAAGTACACATGTAATACTTATATATACCGTGATATATTGTTTAATATTTAATGTACATTATAATTAAACATATATTTTGAATGTTTAAGTTCCAATTAAAAATGGAACATAAGATAAATATACAGGTGTCCCCCAGTAACGAGCATAATGAAGCTTAAGATGAAGCTTTTAGTCAAGGCAACTTCAAGAAGGCATCACTTTGCATTCCATTTGTCTTGTGTCTTTTGCCAATGTATTCAAAAGATAAGTCTTTACTGCATGGCGAAAATTGTCAGGTAACCTGAAAATTTAGCTTCATGTGGTAACACCTTAAATTGATTGGTTTTATTAATGTCAGAAAATTTAAAAAATGATAATAATATTAGAATAAAGTAATTTAAACCTTAAATTGACTGGCTTTATTCATGTAAAAAACATATTATTTAATTTAATAAAATAAAATAAAAAAAATGGTTTAAAACCTTAAGTGAACTGGTTTTATTCATGGTCGAAATGTAATTTGTAATTTAATAATAAATTAAATCTTACATTAACTGTTATTTATTCATGGTCAACATTTTAAACTAACTGGTTTTAGGTTGAAGAAAAGTGATTAAATTTTAGATAAAATCATTTTTATTTTGTACTTAATGTATTATTTAAGATAAATCTATAAAATTTTATTGTAATAGCTTTAACTAACAAATGTATTTTAAGGGATTGAGCGAATAGAAATATATCCTTAATGAAAGTTGCCACATTTACAGTGTGATACACCTAAATCTAAGCATTCAACAGTGCTCTGTTTTTCTTGTAGTTCTCTTTTATCAATAAGCAGCTATTGTGAATAATTAATTCTGTTGGATATGATTTAACTCTGGGGCAGATGGGGTTACCAGCCAATCTGGTAATGATTTAATAAAAATGTTCTCATCAGGTTTTTAAATTCTGAATGAGTTTTTAATAATAGCTAGTCTCTGGTTAAGGATCATTTGCTACTTCAAGTGATAATATTTTGTCTGCAGCTCAGAAACATTATTAGCTTTCCCATTTCTAATAATGAATCAGGAATCATGCCTGTACAATGGGGGAAACCTGTACATTGTTGTCCTGTGACTCCTCTTTGACTATCATTCGATCGTAGTGCTTGTGTGTGCGCTGAGACGGGTGTTTCCATCCGCTGCATATTTCATTTATACCTGCACATCCAAATATAAGAGATTCATGGTGCTGTAACTAACAGCTAAATCAATTCAGGCCCTGGGCAGAGTTGGAAACTAATGTTATACCCTGGAAAATGCCCTTCAACAGAATGACACACTTACAGCTTATACATATTCAAAACCTGACATTCATATTTGAAACATTATTCACACCTTAGATACTCCGTTTTGCTATCATCAAGTTGACCTGGACACAAACTGCTATATTTCCCAGGAAAACACTGAACGGTGTCACAAATGGAACATTCATATGGACATATGAACCATATATTTTGAAATAGAAGTGAAACACTGAAATACCACAGTGTTTGGTTTCAGGTTGTATTAATATACATATTACTTACATTGTGAACAGATAAAGACATAATGGTCGTCCATTTAGACTCAGCAATAAGCTTAAATGGACATCGATTTGGTTAAAAAACAACCATTAAATCATTTCCTGATATGTCAGAAATCAAATACTCCTTTTATAATGTGTCTTGATGTAATCATTTGGTATTATTTCATGCCAGTCATGTCATTTCAATCCAAAAGCTTCTAATTATCAACTCTATGTGATAACTACAGTGCACATATTTGCACTGCCATGCAACAGTAAGCCTGTAAATGTATAGTGTATTTCAGGTGAAAAGAAAATCATTTTGATCCACGTACTGGAAAACACTAAAGGAATAGTTAGCCCAAAAACAAAATTTTCTGAAAATGTGCTCACCCTCAGGTTGAGGAGCTTGTTTCTTCATCAGAGCAGATTTGGATAAATTTAGCATTATACCACTTGTCCATACAGCTTTATATACGTATATATACAGTACAGACCAAAAGTTTGGACACATCTTCTCATTCAAAGAGTTTTCTTTATTTTCATGACTATGAAAATTGTAGAGTCACACTGAAGGCATCAAGGGCTATTTGACCAAGAAGGAGAGTGATGGGGTGCTGCGCCAGATGACCTGGCCTCCACAGTCACCGGACCTGAACCCAATCGAGATGGTTTAGGGGTGAGCTGGACCGCAGACAGAAGGCAAAAGTGCCAACAAGTGCTAAGCATCTCTCAGGGAACTCCTTCAAGACTGTTGGAAGACCATTTCAGGTGACTACCTCTTGAAGCTCATCAAGAGAATGCCAAGAGTGTGCAAAGCAGTAATCAAAGCAAAAGGTGGCTACTTTGAAGAACCTAGAATATGACATATCTTCAGTTGTTTCACACTTTTTTGTTATGTATATAATTCCATATATAATTCCACGTGTTAATTCATAGTTTTGATGCCTTCAGTGTGAATTTACAATTTTCATAGTCATGAAAATAAAGAAAACTCTTTGAATGAGAAGGTGTGTCCAAACTTTTGGTCTGTACTGTATATATATATATAAAACAATAATCCATGCGTAATCCAAACCACTCCAGTCTATCAATTAATGTCTTGTGAAGACGTTAAGGACATTAACTTTAAAACTGGACAAAATATTTCATGAGTTAATAATTTACAATAATGCTTTTTCTAGGGAAAACATCCATCATCTGTTGTCCTCTCACATGAAAATCCACCAACATTTCTGTTGAATTTTTTTCACTTATAAACGGTGCTTGATCCATGCATATTTCTCTGTTGATTCAGATAAGATGACTTTTTTTGTGGAGAAAATAATATGGGTTATAGACTTGTATTTCAGTCGGAAGCAATGGTTTGAAGTTAAAAACATCCTGATGGAATACACAGCTTTTCACTACACAAGACACTTATTGTTGGACTGGGGTCGTATGGATTTCTTGTGGATTATTGTGATGTTTTAATCAACAGTTTGGACTCTCATTTTGACGGCACCCATTCACTGCAGAGGATCCATTAGTGAGCAAATGATGTAATGTTAAATTCTTGGATGGCCTGAAGGTGATTTTCATTTTTGGGTGATCTATTCCTTTAATACTTTACATGTATGTCACTAGTGGTATAGTATCACTTTTAGGATGTTTTAGGATGTTCCCCCTTTTGGCCATAATGAGTACGACAATAATCATTTCAAGCATGTGCAATTGGTAAAAACCAACAATAGTTACTGGACAAACACAAGACTAACATTGCATGACATGAGCATGCCCTAAACAGCCCTTATTCTCATGCAAGGGGGTCAGTATACTGGATGTAAAAGATGTCACAATCGGCCTCTTCTGCATATCCAACTCTTCATACATGTGAGACGGGTCTTTCTTTGGAAAATTTGTTTTGGGGTCTAATATATAGATGAATGGATGCACAGCTGAGCTCTACTGGTACATCCAGGCTATTGTAAATCCATGCATCGTCATGCATTAAAGAGTAGGATCCTCGGTTGTAGATATCCATGCGGCTAAACTCACCCAAAACATATTGAGAGCGGTTGAAGGGGAAACTTTCCGTTAGAGTCCGTTACAATATAAACTTCATCTTCCTCTCTTTTCATGTACTTTTTATCATACCTTTTTGGGTAAAACACAGTATGTGTGCGTTTATATATCTGTGTGCATTACGTTTGCTGTCAAATATGAAAAATTCTGTCCAGTGGAAGCCGTAGCTCGTCTCAAAAATATTCGTGTCACCACATTTGGATTTCATCTAAAAAAAATGAACTTTTAAGCTGCTCCAGTTTGTGTGTGCAATGTTTTTTTTTTTTTTTGTCACTGTCATATGTTATATTGAATTGAATCAACGTTGTTATCGGTCCATTCCGTTACTTCATGCCACTGCGAAGCACCTGATTGGCTGCGATAAGCATGACACTGATGATGAAAGCGATCGCGAAGGCGCAGATCAGACTCTTCCGTACGCATGTTTGCTTCACCTGCTGGGTTGGACTCTCCGCTGAAGAAGCAGAGAGAAATGAATCAGAAGATCAGGAGGAATAAAGTGTTTAGACAAGGTTTGGAGTTGATTAACTGAAATGAAATTAAAAATGTGGGACATTGTGACCAAAACGTGTTTGAAAGATAGTATACATTACTGTATGCTTCGCCAAAAAAGTAAATAAAACTGACCCCAAACAATTGATTGGTAGTGTATGCATAGATCAAGATATTAATATTTTCGGTGGGTCTTCATGCACCAAACTGTTAATGAAAAAGATAATTTTCACAGCAAAGTAATAATAAGTCAACTTGTATTTCAGCCAGAGTTGTGCATTAAGAAAAAAACATTCTTACTGTCAATGTCAACCTGGCAGTCCTCAGGATTCTCGATGTGATTCTCCTCTGTCATAATGATATTCTCAATGTCCTTCATAGTCAGGTGGTCACAGAAGGTGTCATATAAGAGTCTCTTCAGCTCTTCCACAGTCAGCTTCTGCATATCACACTAAAAACAGAGACAAAACAGTAGGATTTCATTTTGAAATTCTATAATGTTTAATTATTATAAATGCATTACATTTATGCATTTAGTAGATGCTCTCATCCAAAGCATTTAAGGTATACATTTTTATCAGTTTAGTCAGGACCACTCTGTTTGATTAAGATTATTGTAAAGGTCCTGAACATTTCTTTGGTGGCAGGTTTCACTCTGAAGGGTTCAGATTCTGAGCTGTCCACAAGCAAACCTCAGTGAGGTTTGAACCCCCTGAAGCCTAAGCAATAATCAGAATTTTTAATAAAACAGGAATTATATAATCCATGCAGAGTAATACAGCACTGCAAATAAAACTGGATAGATTGAGACAGTGAGCTGGATAGATGATATATCTCCGTGGGGAAGCAGTTACGTCTAAATGTATCTTTATGAGGAGGACCTTGGGACGGAGGATGGGTAAACACATGTCTGTGAGATTGGATGAATTTAAACATCTTGTTAATTGATAGTGGGAGGAGTTACGATCAGTTGATTGTCGGCTGGTGGCTGGCTGTCATGCCGTGGTCTGCCTGAACTACGCTTGAGCTCCATTCAGTTGCTCAAACTACATTTCATGCATTCATGCAACTTGATCAAACTTTATTAAAAGTCAAATTATTAAACAACATATGCAACCCATTTTATTTCTAGAATGTCTCATATTTCATGATTTTGTCCATTAGGAATGGACTTAAGGACAGACGAGAAGTCATTTTTCCAGAAATTTGTTTTGTTTTTCATGCATTTTGATTACAAAGACAATCATCTGTCCTTTGAAACAACATGCACTGATGAATTTCTGACCAGGAATGTTTCGCAAAAAAAGTAGATGAGGTTGATTTAGATTTCAGTGCACATATATTCATAGCTCTGAACTCATATTCACACAGAGAGATGTTTAAGAGGGAGACCCCGTAGCTATTTGGGGTCAAACGCGCTGCTACAAAATGCACCAGCAGCGAGCCGTGATTAGAGAAGCAAACCCTTTGGGGGAACCACCATATGGCCCTTACAAATTATATTCTGCTCTTCTCCCTCAGAGACATGCAGCGGAAGGGACTTATGAAATCTATTAATAAATCTTGCTTAAAGTCACATAGCAATATATCTGATTCTGTACTGAAATGTATTCAGATATGCAGATTTGGCTCATGTTTAAAGGATAAGAAGCCCTTTATATGAATCAATTCCCATAAGGTGATTCATGTCTGTTTGTTGGATTTCATAGAGAGCATTGAAAGTGTATCTAATCTGGTTTCTTTGTGTGACAGGGAAAGACGGAAGCAGCAGACTTTGTGCCTGTTGTCACTTGGAATAAGACAGGAGTGGCTAATAATCACCTTCCAGAACACAGAGTCAAAATTGGTTCCGTTGAACTTGTCAGGCATCCCAGCAGCCGAAAGTTTGGGCCCCAGGAGAGTAACGAATTCCTCAAAATCCACCTGGCCGTCTCCTAAAAAACAGAGCGAGTATCAGATGCATTCTAGCACCACATTAAGTGACAGAAACTTGCTATGAAGAACTAAACTCAGAATGCCTCCACTGAGCATTGAGGTTTCAATGTGATGTGTTATTTCATTTAATAAAGAATTTAAATGGGATGAAAATAAATGATATCCTTGCAAAGTCTTTAAATAATATGAATTATCCATAAACATGTTATCGAAAGCTATAAGAAAGTCTGTGAAAAGCTAATAATAAATTTAATCGTAAAAATAAAAAAGCACAATGAATAAACAATTTAAAAACAAAAACAAAACAAAAAAATCTAAATGAAACACTTACTAAAGTGTATTAAGTAAAAACTGTACTTTAGGTCAAAGGGGTTTGACGGAGAAAAAAGTTTGGGAATACTGGTAATAGAGTATAGAAACATAAGATGATATAAATAATCAATAGAATTTTGTTGTTAACTAATAATAATCATATTTAATATATAGTTTTTGATTAATAATTATTAATAATGTAATTTACAATTATTATGAAAACTAATGATAATGATTATGTGGTTAAATTTATCGAGCTGAAGACCAACTCTGAGACGTTCTTTAAAACACCGCCACTACAGCCATCAAAGCAAAGCTTTTGCCTTCGATTCATTTCAAGACAATTACTGTCAAACTTCAAAATGCCTACTGTGAACAGTGTTCTCATTATTAGCAAATGCATAATCCCTATGTCTCCATGCATTGTGAAGAATATGATAGTTTGGAGCAGTAAAAGGTATTACTGAATATCTGTCAATTGCACTTGGTATTCCTACAGCACCACTAAATGCATCAAATTGGTGTCTGGTGGGCTTCCTTAAAGGGATAATTCACCCTAAAACTGAAAATGTAAAAATTTGCTCACCCTTATGTTGTTTCAAGCTTTTATCTTCCGCAGAACACAAAAGACAATAGTTTGAAATAAAAACTTGGAGTCATCTCTTCTTTTCTGTTCCTCAGAATACAAGTTTGGGATGACAAAAGCAAATGAGCACATATTCACTAAATATTAACATTTTTTCATGAACCATCTATTACTACAAAACAAACATTTAAAAAGTGTAGACATGCTAGAGTAAAAACCTGTAATTGGTTAATGCTGTAAGTTATCTCACTATATATATTTTTAAAACTTTAATATTATGTTTTATAGTAAAATACTGTTAAATTTAGTTTTTGAAAGTCATCTTACAATTAACTTTGAAAAATCACAAATTGTCATTCCAAGAAATTCGATTTGACTGTTTTTCACTGAAATAACTTAGTCTTTGGTTATCAGTTGTGAACATTATAGTTTTATATTACATCTTACATTGTTAAATTGTTTTGTATTGTGTGAAAATAATATTTGATTTATAATGTTGTTTTTCATTAAAGGGGTTATATGATGTTTCTAAAAGATCATTATTTTGTGTATTTGTTGCAATGAAATGTGTTTATACAGTTTAAGGTTAAAAAAACACATTATTGTCCACATACTGTACATTATTGTTTCTCCTCTATGTCCCGCCTTTCTGAAATGCGTTGTTTGGATCTTATATGCTGTTTAATGTTTCATGATTCATTATTTTACATCTGCTTACACACTAACCACATGTTTCTGCTTTTTCTTTGCCGTTTTTTGATCCAGTCATTCAGTATTCTTTCAGAATATACATAATAGTACCTCCTAGTGTATAACAGTGAAAACACTGAAAGCTGGAAAATTCTGTCAATGATGGGGAATATAGCCCCTGTATGGGCCTCAAGTTTAGGCCCTAGCCCAGCCCTGGCCCAAGATGCTCAGACCCTAATCCGGCCAATGTCCCAACAGCTTATCAGAATTACCGACCCGAGTCCAACCCGAGCCAGTGTTTTTCCCCCTTCTGCCAAAACAGCTTATATTACTGTTCCAGCTATTAAAATAGTTCCGTTTTGTATGTAATGGCAAAGTGACTATATTTCATTTAATTTTTTATTAAGTTAATTTAGAAAAAATGTTTGGAGCAGTTTTTGTTTTTTAGAGTAAAGACCAAGCGGCCTTCTCAAATCATCACGACTTAAAATAAAATCTATAGATGTAAATTAGTTCAAGTATATAACAATGCTTAAAATGGTTAAACCTAGATAAATATGAACTATATCCAATATTGTGTGTGGAGAGTGCAAACTGAAGCACAGCTTCATAAAGGTAAGAGTAATACATCATTCGTAACTGTAAAGGGTCTACTTTTATTTGTGTGCACTCACAATATCAGCAAAACGTTGTGCTTTTATGAAATAAAGAAAGCAAACATGATGTGCTTTCTGCCGTCTTTTCTTGAACAGGAGCGTTTCACAAAAATGAAACGAAACTCAGCGAATACATTCCTCACAGCCATGATAAATATATCTATAGAAAGCTATAAATTACCACTTAATGAAATAAAACAAATAAAAATAAATCTCTTTCATTATAATCATAATCCATAAACATGCACTTCTCACTAAAGGCGCGTCTAATGAAGAGGTGGCGAGTCAGGTTCGCAACTTCATCCTTGCGAAACCGACTCAGAAAACACTATTTATTAGTAAATATTTAAAATATCTCCTTCCTCTTTTCCCCTGACACATTTATGGTAATTACTTTTGCTGATGCTTTGCGGCAAGCTTAAGGCTATTGCATGCATTTGAATGCATAACTGTTCAGCTGCACTGATGGAATGCACCATACATGCTGCTGCTGGCAGGACACTACACACAGAGCCGCTCTTGACAGATGCAGCAGCACGGTCTCGTGCTTTTTTCGACCCGCGCAGCAATTTTTTCATCACTAATTGATGGATGTCTAAAATATAAAATAAGGAGAAGCCTAAAACAGGCCCGAGGCCCAGCATGCTTCTGAACTCTGACGTGAAAATTGGCCCAAAGCCTGGCCCAAGGTGGCATAAAAAGTTGGGGCCCATCAGGGCTTGGGATGAAATGCAGAGGGAATGGGGAACGGTTGAATAAAATACGTGATTATAATTTTTTTTTTTTTTTAGCTTTTCTGGTCTTTTCAGCATGGTACCCCATTCATAGTCTTGTGTATGTGACTCCTCACCATCCATGTCGAGTCTTTGAATGATGACCTCCAGCTCGACCTCATTGGGCATGTACCCTAGAGAACGCATGGCCAGGCCGAGTTCCTGCTTTGAGATGAAGCCATTTCCATCTCGATCAAACACCTTAAATGCTTCCCGGATTTCTGAGGAAGACAGCAACACACAGATCTGTAAGATGGTGATTTATATGTCCAATATTATAACTATTAGTCTACAACTTTGTTATAAGAGACATATATTAAAATCATCACACTCAAGTGGCTCAAAGAAAATGGATGATTGCAGTATATTGATTTTTCACACAATAATTCACTTTCAACTTCAGCAGAGTGCAGTCCTGCTTGACTTGATTGATTTAAAACAAAAGAAGAGGATGATTTCCATTGAATTCGAACAGGCTTGTTTAAAGGCGTTAAAATGCTGCAATATATATGCTTGGTTGAGCCAACTTGTTTCACCGTATATGCGTTATACATCATCATTAAGTCATTTGCAATTTTCCACTTGTCACACCATGATGCCATATTCATAATTATGAAATATGAGCCACTCTGGCTGCAAGATATTACTATAAATCCAGATAATATATTCAATACGGAATTTGAACAGGAGTAATCGCTACTGTGGTTTGCTCACTTTGCTGTAGGTTTGATAAATGGCTATTTGGATATGGGGTCCAAACAAAAACAGCATATTAAATCTATCACTCCCCTGAGTGAAGGGAATTAGGGAGGAAATAAGAGAAAAGTACAAGAAATGATGGTACTGCAGTCCAAATAAGCCAACAGCAACATATGGTGAAAGCAACTTTACTCTGCATTATACGGTGGAAGTCAGCAGATTTCAAACGGAAGCAAGGCCTGGGCTCTAATTTGCTCATTTCAAAGGAAAACAATTTAGCTGCAAGCAACACATTTGGAGGCCGATTTTTTTATTATTTTTTTTAAAGAAAAATAACATGGTTCTAGGATGCCCTATCAACCAGACGATAGAAAAGACTGAATATTCAGAGTCATTAGCATTTGATTATAATGATTATTAACATGCTCATTAAGCACTGGGCAGTCGTGGCCTAATGGTTAGAGAGTCAGACTTGTAACAGAAGTCAAGGGATTGAGTCTCTGTACAGGCAGGGATTGTAAGTGGGGGAGTGAATGACCAGCACATAATGCAGACCACAAATTCCCAGTATGGGACACCATACTAGGGTACACTTCACTTCACATTAACAACGACAGGTAGGAATTAGTTTCAATAATGGTTATTTTAGTCATTTTTAAGAAAATAAAACAATGCAATTTAATTGTCAAATGATAAAATAGTTTTGATCAGAAATACAAAAAAAAAATGTGTTTAAATAGATATTTAATGGCTATTAGATGTTTCACAGATGCAATCCAATAATAGGCCTTAAGCATATTTCAACAATACTAAACAAACAAACAAACAAACAAACATGTTAACTACTTTGAACAACCAGTAACTGGGTCAAAGATGAAAAGGGGTTTTCAAGCATCAAAACAATAAAATTTTAATACAGCTTAAATTTTATTTGTACATTAAAATCTGTCTTATTTTCAAAAAAAAATTAGCGAAAATAATGATTCTCATTGATTTTTTACGGTGGCCGAGACAGCTCAACACGCTGCAACTTAAGAAAACACATGCAAATTGAAAAAACATCAGCAAATGAAGAAAACATCTTCATCAGTTTGACAACACAAGTGTTGCAAATCATCACAACACATGCATATAGCTAAACGCGCTGCAAATCCTTCACAACACATGCATATAGCGAAACGAGCTGCAAATCATCACAACACATACATATAACGAAATGCGCTGCAAATCCTTCACAACACATGCATATAACGAAACGAGCTGCAAATCATCACAAAACCTGCATATAAAAAACGCACTGCAAATCATCACAACACATGCATAAACGAAACAAGCTGCAAATCATCACAAAACCTGCATATAACAAAACGTCTTATTTTGTTATATGCAGGTTTTGTGATGATTTGCAGTCATTCACTGTAATAGTTCAAATAACAAAAGAACTTGTGAGGCATATTCAGGACCAGAGTCATTAAACGATGGAACATTATTTCACCCGTATTTAGATCTTTTATTTCCACAAAAGTTATTTGAAACATTAAAGCAGACACTTTTAATATGCTAATATGCTTTTTTATGTATATAAAATTTTTGTGAACTAATTTGATGTGGACACCAAAACGAGAGACGTCTTGTCTTTGAACCAACTATACAGCGTTCGATTAATTCAAGTTTTAATATACTAAATGTACTAAAGTTTTAATAATAATAATAAAATAACAAAATAATAAAGAATTAAATTAAATGGTAATAACATTTAAGTGTTTTAAAACATTCAAGTCTTCAATTTAATAAATAAAAAATTTCTAATAGTTACTTCTGGACTACATAAATACTGTAGACAACAAGCCACTTGTCTGAATATATTCTGAATGACAGACAGGCAATTACTGCTATGCAAAGGATTTGAGACTTTTTAAGGGACCTCCATCATACAGTGACTCAGAAAAACATGTTATTGCAAATATTCATGACAAACAGAAAACTGACATTTACTTGACTTCCCAAATTATGGTCACACTTTATTTTAAGGTCCAATTCGCTATTAACAAACCATTAACTACAAATTCTGTGTCAATTAACTCCTATTTTGCTGCTTATTAATAGTAAGTAAGGTACAGTAATTGTTAAGTTTAGGTATTGGGTAGGATTAGGGTTGTAGAATATACTCATGCAGCATATGTGCTTATAAGTACTAATAAACAGCCAATATGTTAATAATAGGCATGCTAAATTTTAAAGAAGTGTATCAGCATTCTTTTAGACTGACTGATTTGCTCTAAACTTTAGCCTTCAACTTAGTTTGAGAAAGGAGAAGTGTACCCTTCTGTCATTGCATAATGAATATGTGATGCTATGAAGGAGTTGTTTGGAAAAGAGAATCAGGCCTCTGTCACAAACACCTCTTAACTCAGCTTATAAAAAAACACGATGTGTGAAATGTGGGGAATTTGGGAAACTACCAAGGCTCCATAGTGGACTCAACAATGTTCATTGTGCAAAAAGCTTTTGGGAAACCCACCTCTGTCTGTTGCTAGGCAACTGCACAACTGTTCCAAACCACTATTACAAGGGATGTGATTAGACCAAAGCCCTTCCAGAATGATAGCGCACACCTGTCACAGTATATCAAAAAGTTGTAGCCGCTCATAAAAATAGCAGTTTCTATAAAAATAATAATGATATCTATGAAAGTCTAGCATGTGCCTAAAATGATCCAGTGTGGCATGTTTTCAACCATGCAACTTAAAAAAAATATATATAGCTTTTCAGAACTTTGTAAGGAGTAATTCAAAAACATTTTACTCACCCTCAGGTCATCCAAAATGTAAACAAGTTTGCTTTTTCATCAGAACACATTTATAAAAATCTAGCTTTACATCACTTGCTCTACAATGGTTCCTCTGCAGTGAATAGGTGCCGTCAAAATGAGAATCAAACAGCTGTTAAAAACACCCTAAAAATCCACAAGTAACCAACACCACTCCAGTCCCTCAATTAACATCTTGTGAAGTGGAAAGCTGCATGTTTGTAAGAAATAAGTCCATCATTAAGCTGTCCCTTAATTTCTCTCCAGATTCAGACGAGACAACCTTTTCATTGGAGAAAGCATCATTATGAATTATGGAATCATTTTAATCATAAGTAATAGTTTGAAATTAAAAATGTCTTAACAGTGGATTTATTTACTTTAAACAGGTATATTTTTACTTCACAAGACATAGATAGTCTGGAGTGGTGTGGATTACTGTGATGTTTTTATCAGCATTTTGGACTCATTCTGACAGCACCCATTCACTGCAAAGGCTCCATTGGTGAGCAATGGATGTAATGCAAAATTTCTCCAAATCTGTTCAGATGAAGACACAAACTCATATACATCTTATATGGCCTGGGGTGAATACATTTTCAGCAAATACATTTTTGGGGGGTGGAAATTATACTTCTGTCATCATTTACTCATGATCATGTTTTTCCTAGTTTTAATGACTTTATTTTCAACTGGAAACACAAAAGAGACTCAAAGAATTTCAAAGCACACTATCATCAAGGATTATCAGTGTAAAATTATGTAAGGTATCATATTCACTTCAAAAGACTTGCAATATAGCAACGTTTTTGGAAAAGAAAAGTTTTTGATTGTGTTTTGCAAAAGAAAGAAATTCATACAGGTTTGGAATGACATGAGGTTGAGTGAATAAAAATATTGTAATTTCTCTGCACATCGCAAAGCTGTATCAGTGACTCTGTTTTCAAATGACTAGGTTTCGAAATATTCATCATTCAACTCCGTTAAACAGGAATGTTTGAACAGCTAATGTTTTATTTACTGTTTTGATCAAAATTAACCAAAAACCATTGTGCCTTGACCCACACCTGCATTATAATTTACATAATTACAACATTCAGCCCATTGCACATGTAATGTTTATAAACAGAATTACACTTTTTTGTCTTTGAAATAACACAGATGTTTTTCAGCAAATTTATTGGCATTATTTGTATGTGCTTTTGTCCTTTTAATTATTATTTTTTTTAGATTTCTATATTGTTTAGTTTTTTTTAATGTTTTTTATTAATTTTTAACAATATTATTAACAATTATTTATTTCAGTTAGTTGCCAAGGGAATCTATTTTTTTTCCATCTTATATTTCCCCTTTGTGAATGGAGCTTTATTTCAGTTAATAGTTTTAGTTTAACAATAACAACACTAATTAAGACTAACATTTCAATATCTATATTACTTCAAACACTTTCTTTTAATCTCAAACCACATAAATTCACCCGAAGACATCCTAAGGGATCTCCTAAAAAGAAAGCTCTAGCTAGCTCTACTTTAAATTTGTCATTCTCCGATGTTGTTTACTTCTGAACATGTACACTAACTATACTGCAAAATATGAAATAAATAAAAACAGTCAATGTTTGCCTGATATTTTATAACTGTCATCCAGTCCCCACACAGAACTAGTCAAAACAGTGTTTTCCACTTTGGGTAACAGATGCATACTGTATATAAAGTCTTGGAGAAGGAGTAACTATAGAAGAGAGATGAAGGAAGTTTTCTTCAAAGAGAGCTAATTAATCATTTTCCTGTGCTAACTTTCTCTTTGTGAGCCTCTTATAGAGGGATTAAACTGACAAAGTCAAGACGGGGTGTAAATGCAAATCGCTGCTCAGAAAGAGAGAGATCATTTATCTATACTTCTCTTTCTGTCCTACAGTGAGATATCGGATGTACAGAGAAGAGTTGAATCCCATTTCAGCTCCCTCTCATATGGCAATCATATCTGATGACCATATGCTCAGGGGTTTGCCAATGCATTCTGACAGTAAGAAACAGATTCTATGTAACTGTGGTGTTTAATTTTACAGATTTAATTTTAGAGACCAAATATTCTTATACAAAGCATTGCTGCTTACAGTTTTTCTCAGTTGCTTTGGTACATTTCTCTAATTATTCTTGAGATTTGCAAAACAGTAAGTGCATTTCTCAAAACAACTCGTACAAATAGCAAAACACAATGGATTACCTGCAAAAGCCAGTCTCTTGCTCAAAATCCTTAGTTCATCTCTCAAAAATAAATATCTGTGTCAATGAACATGTCAGTGCCATCAGAATGACAAGTCCTTGTGTCATAGTTTAAGGATAAGACAGTCAAATTGCTTAGTCATGTTGTCAATATAACTGATCTATATTCTGATGTAAACTACTGTATTGAACAGAATGCCATTTGCTTATGTATGCCATATATCCATTTCAAAAGTAGTATACATTTACACATTACTGTATGTGGGATATTGATTGAAAGAGACTGGATAGAATTGACAGTTACACTTTTACAGTACTAGTGGTCTGACCAAAAATAAAAAAATAAACCCTTTACAATGTTTTTGTGATATAGAAAAGGAAAAGGAAATATGGGCACAAAGATGAAAATAGGTCCATTTTCAGAATTTGTAACTCTTGTGTTGTCCTCTGTCTATACAGTATAAGCTTTCCAACTGAAGATTCATGAGATGAACCTTTGAGCTATTTCAGAGAAATGGTTTATCATTGGTTTATCATCTACATTATCTTCATTAGTAAAGATACACTTGCACAATTCATGACAAATTTACAAAAAGTCTAATAATAATGTGTAAAAATAAAAATAAAAAGTGTGCTTGGCAGTTTGTGACAACTAGATTAACCATTTTGCATTTAATGACTTATACGATGAACAAAAGACTAGATGTTTTGAGGGGTAAGACATTGCACAGAAAACTATATAATACATTTTGAGCGACATGACATTAGCAACTGATAATGTAGGAAACTGCAGATAAATGTGCGTAATCAATTGCATGAATGTACAAAGCAATCGCAACTTGTTCAAAAGAATGAGCAACTGGTTTTATGATGTGTATAAATGACTAAATGATGTGGAGGTTGTACAAGTAGTTTTGAGAATTTCATTTCTGTTTTGAAAAAGGCACCAAAGTGACTGAGAAAAACTGTAAATATATGTTTATTAATGGTCTGTTATTTATATCATTGCTATTTTGTTCCAAAATTATTTAAAGAAATAGTTAATGAACCCTTTAAGGGAATTATTTATGTCAGTGTCTGTTTAGATTTGACTTTTTAGCTCTGCCCACAGTACACCCCCAGGAACTCAATTGTTTTCAGAGAGATGCATACAGCTGTATCTTTTTTTTTATAAATCTGATTAAACTAAAGACTCTTCGGAGATATGAAGGATACAATATACTCTTTAGGTATTCAAGATTATCATGCAATCCGCATTTAAAGTCCTGCCAGCATTTACTCACTTTTATGTCAACCCAATCCATATAATTTATAACGAGGAGCAGAATGATTACACTTCTCATTTCCATATAGTTTCAGTAAATCTGGACATCATATGGTCCACATTTGTGTATCTTTATCATTTTCATTAGAGTTTGACCCTGCATACCTTTTCACTGTATGAAAAAGAGCAGAGTGAACCTTCTGCATAAATCTTTTTTTTTTTTTCAAACAAGTTTGAAATTGGGGTTAATGTTCATGATGTTCTGAGTCAGTGATTGTATAATGAAATCATGACATCACACTACCAACAATTCACAAAAGTGTTCGGATCACATTCTGCCATCGATTTCAAATGTCCTTTGCTGTACCTTTGTTGTCCTGGGATTTTTACTGATATTGAACCTCTGTGTTTAATCCCTGTGCAGCGTCCCTTTAAAAGTCCTGAGAGCTTGAAAGGGCTCGCAGGATCTTTATCATCTGAAGGGAGGGTGCTTCTAGTACACGCTGAAGCCCTGTTTGATGTATGAAGGTGCAGTTGCACTTCAAAGCTGTAATGTGTTCTCACTATTCTCATATAGAGATGCTATTGAAAGAGAAAGACATGAAAATGCATGTGTGGGGTTAAAGAACTGTCAAGCCTTCAACACAAACTGCTTTCTTTCTCTCAAACACACTTGCAAACAAATTATGCAAGGAAGACTTGAATATAATCCATTATGTATGCAATGGCTCACTCATTAGTTTTTCCATTTTAAGTTATTCATCAATTATGAATAGACAGACAGACAGAGCGATAGATAGATAGATAGATAGATAGATAGATAGATAGATAGATAGATAGATAGATAGATAGATAGATAGATAGATAGATAGATAGATAGATAGATAGATAGATAGATAGATAGATAGATAGATGGATGGATGGATGGATGGATGGATGGATGGATGGATGGATGGATGGATGGATGGATGGATGGATGCATTAATTCCTTCCAGCAATACTTTTAATGACTCCACTCCCACACTTGGCAATTCCCGTCAGCTATATTCCATAATCTCTTATTTCCCTGGTGGAGATCTATCAGTGGCGTACGTCCCCCTTCCACAGCAGGCTTCCCTCAGATGAGCTCTTTATGTAAAACTCTTAAAAATCAATTTCTTCAGAGACAATCTTAAACTTTGTGGGTTGACAATGAGAGTGTGTCTTTATACTAGCGTGTCTATGAGGGTCTATGCCTGTGTGTGCATGCCTCAGGACTATTTTTAAACATTTGTGGCAGGCTTAATCCATCTTGTGTGGTGAGAGGGCCCAGCAGATCTGAATACTACACTAACCATATTTTAACAAGACTCTGGAGTATTCACATAAGCATTAAATACAGCGCTGGGCCTCTGTTTTGGAGGGTGGTTACTCTTGTTTTGGATTCTGATCCTGTAAACCTCCAGAGGAGGCTAAATCACACATGGTTTTGGGGTTGTGGGAAAGCAGTTGCATGTGCCTCCCAGTCACCTGAATAAAGGCATCTAAAAATGGGAGTTAAGCAGTGAAATTCATCCCTATTTTTATCATGTTTCACTCTTATGCTTCATCATGTTTGAAAACATAAGGTCAGTGATGATAAAAGACTATCTAATCAACGCAATTTTTCTAGATTCTACTGTAAAATAAAGATAAAAAGATTAAGGGGTGAATTCACTGAGGATGAATTGTGTCTGCTGATGGCTCTGTTTATTTCCGAGCACTGTCTGCATTGTTTTATTGTCTGATTGACTAAAGGAATTATGCAAATCAAGTAACGGCATAACACAGCACAAAATCTGAACCAAACGCCATTTGCACGGTACGATTTCTACATTAAATGGTCCACAGTCAGAGCCAGTCTCTGGGAAGTTGTGGCCTAATGGTTAGAGAGTCAGACTCCCAATCGAAAGGTTGTGGGTTTGAGTCCCGGGCCGGCAGGAATTGTGGGTGGGGGGAGTGCATGTACAGTTCTCTCTCCACCTTCAATACCACGACTTAGGTGCCCTTGAGCAAGGCATCGAACCCCCAACTGCTCCCTGGGTGCCGCAGCATAAATGGCTGCCCACTGCTCCAGGTGTGTGCTCACAGTGTGTGTGTGTTCACTGCTCTGTGTGTGTGCACTTTGGATGGGTTAAATGCAGAGCACAAATTCCGAGTATGGGTCACCATACTTGGCTGAATGTCACTTCACTTTCACAGTCTCTACAGATTTTTCTAAACTCTCCACTATATAATTAAATAAAAAATAGGAAAAAGTCAACTTTCATTGAAGGACAGACCTAGTGAAACATGTTGTGGGTCAGCATTTACAACCTAGCAACTGTATAAAAACACTATAATCCAGTGTTGGGATACATAATTACATAATCAGATTACTTTTTTCAAGTAACTAGTACAGTAACACATTACTTTTTAATTTACACAAAAATATTTGAAGCTAAAGCTCAAATCTAACTGAACTGGGCCCGGTTCCCCGATAAAGCTCACTCTTAGCGCGCTAAGAAGACATCGAAAGATATATCTTACCAAAGTTGTTGATGTTTCTAAGTGTGTTCCCGGAAGTGTCCCTTAGGAAGCTTCTTAACACGCTGCCTCTTACGTCCTACGTTACAAGAGCGCTGTCCAAAGTCAGGGTGCTGAATTAGTTGGCATCGATTGCTCATGAATCGATTTTCCACTTCACGCGAAGGTGCATTACAGCGTTAAGAAAGACAACAAGTTCTATGCAAATGAAACATTCCTCAAATTATTACAGTAACATTTATTTTAACATAGTTTAAGTTATCAGTAGAATATAGACTATAAATTAAATTATCAAATGGTCAGTAATATGTTCACACGATAGGCTATGTTGTGACGGTTAGACGAACCGGGTATCCCTCACTAATCATCCACCCTCCTTATCCCGTTGTGCCGCTTTTTGACATGGGTTTAACGACTTATGAAAATTATATAATACACTTTTATATTAATGGTAAGGTACTTTACAATCAGAATTGATTGGCAAACAGTTGCAGTTACTTCTGTTTAATGCGGTATTGATTGCAATTGGTTTATGTTTTTAATAAAAAGCAACCTATCTACAGTGAACAGAGAGAGAGAGAATTAGATACAAAATATGCTGGGGAAGCAACGTAAACAAGGACACCAAGCTTCTCATCAGGGAACTTGAAGTTTTGCTGGACCTTGCCACCAAGTCGAAGATCACACTCCTATGGTCCACTATAACCTGCATGTTTATGGTCGCGTATCCCTTTCGCGATATTTCCTCCCGATCAATCACTGATGGATTGGCGATAGGGATGAGTGTGCCATCCACCAGGATGTAATCCCCGGCATGGCGCAGAAGGGCGTTGGTGACTGTGTGGACACACCTCCACACCGAGGTCTTGATTAGGCCGTAGCCCTCTCCCACGACCTCGATGAATCTCTCTGTAGCAAAATAAATAAATAAATAATAATAACAATAATAAAAAAACGTAGCGCTGGGCTTCAGGGCTTAAAGCAGAATTCCGCCGCGTTAGCCTGGCCAGCGCAGGTCTGGGAAGGTCCAGCTGCTCCACAATGAGTTTTCTTGGGAGGGGATTTTTTTTAATATAGCCACGTCAGGCAAAATGTCAAAAGGGCTTAAGTTTTGCCGAATAAAAAAACTGACATGGACTAAATGGCTCCGAGTCCGGCTCCGTCTTTGATTCAACACAAGGACATGTTGGATCGCTGCCATAGTTGGTCGCTTACTGGACACCACCGTGCTTACCCATTTAAAGATCTTAGCCATTTAGAGCCAAATTGTTTGCCAGATTTTAATTATCAGAAAAATGATTGCCAATTCGCTTTAATTACATTACGAAAAAGCCTAGGCTAATTACCACCATATTAATTCTGTAACCACATAAAGTCAACTTCATAAATAGGCCTGTATCCATTGCGAACATAATTTATTATGAGTCTTAAAAAATAACAGAAAATCATTGTTGAGCCACAAAATTGTCAACATACCATAGTTTGACTTGTACTGCGCTGCGCTGATTTCTAAAGACTGCTGTACAGTAGCGTCATGAGCTCAAATATATATTTAGCGTACGAACGTGTCGGGAACCGTGCCATAAGGTTAAGAGAGAGGTTAAGGAATAGGTTAAGAACTACTTAGCGATAAAAACGTTTTGGGGAACCGGGCCCTGCTCATTTCATCATCGGGCAATGGAAAAAAAAAATCAACACACTGGTCAAAAAAAAAAAAAAACATTTTGTCACATCATGATTGATTGAATCCAGTGTGCATAGCTTCATAGGGATCTTCTGTTTTGATTCAAGGCTGTCATTGTGTTGTACAGTACACTCGCATCATTTAATTGCACTTAGTTCAAAAGGCCCTTTAGAAAAATTTATCTTACGCAGAATTAAAGGTTAACTTGTACTGAACCCAAAAACATCCATTTAAATGCATGTTAAACTGATTTTTAAATTCATTTAAAAAGTTTTAAGATGTTTTTTTTTTTCATCTTTATATTGTTTGGAGCATTAAAAGTAATTTAAAAGATATTTCATTCCTAAGTTATGTCCTCGGTAGAGGACAATGGGACTCAATTTCTTTCAAAAAATAAAAAGACATGAGTAGACATGCATAGGCAAAAATAACAGAGCTTTTAAAGCACCAATACATAATATTTTATTTATTACTTTTTTGTAAAATAAGTCATTCCAGTAACTTTGTTGCCAGTTACTTACTGCTTAATGGAAGTGCTTTTACATTTGCCAAAAAAAATTGAACTTTTATATTAAAAATCAAACAAGTAAGACCAGTCCAGATGAGAAAAAGCAAAAATAAAATAAAATAATAAAAGATCACTTCAGAATGCAGAATAGAAACTTTAAGACCGAAATCATGGCGAAATGTTAAAGAAATATATAAAAAAAAATGTATGACACAATGAGTAGCAATGACTGTTCAGTGACAACTTGAAAAATGACAAATAAAATAAAATAAAATACAGGTGCACTGACCCCAGAATCATCACAATTAAAAGAACCAAAGATTTAAACTACTTCAGTCTGTGTGCATTGAATTTATTTATTACATGAGTTTCACAATTTGACTTGAATTACTGAAATAAATCAACTTTTCTGCGACATTCTAATTTATTGAGATGCACCTGTACATAAGCCTTGTACACTAAATTCCCAGTACCCTGAAGCAAAACAATAGATGTGTGGAACAGAAAACAGAAAAAAATGTATGTGGTTATCTATTAAAATTCTTACCATCCTCTCCAATTAACATTTTGCATAAATAATAAATATTAAAATAAAAAATCATATTTGCGTGAACTATTCATTTAACTCATGAAATGTGTGTACATGATTGTAATAAAACATTAAATCATGTAGATTTTGCAATATATACTCTAATTTGTTTTTTTTTAAAAGTGTCCAATGCCTACACTGAATGACTTGAGCCACATGGTTTCATGAAATTTGACTTCAATAAAATGAGATTCTCTTTTGTCAGTTCTCATCCTGATAATTGCAGGGTGACAGAAGTTTGACTCAAGGCGGAAGGCAGATGTCTGCAGTCATCGTCAAACATTCACAAAGGAACGCTGATCTGCTGTCTGAAAAACTGCTCCTAAAAATCTATCACGGGATTTGAAAAGAAGAGAGGAGAGAGAATGATAAAAGCTCAATGAGACCACAGACATCTCATTTGTTACTTTTCCCTCTTTGGCATCTTCTGATTCAGTGTACTCTGAGCCCTCAGCCTGCTTACATTTTTAGAGCTGGCTCTGTAAATCCTGATCCAAAATTTATATCACAACGTTGTCTCTGCTCCTACATGTAGTGTGATTTGAGAGAGCCGTATTTGACCTATATGAACTTACACCCCCATAAACGCCTACCCTCAACATTACAAGAGCCAATGTGAATCACAAAGCTCATGCAGACAAACCGCTGCTCTGGATAAGCTCCTAAAGCACCGATCACGCTGCCAGTCAGGATCTAAGCTGACATAGTAACATTCTGTATAACTACTCAAAAACATAACATTAAACACTTCACATGTTATTCAGAGTGTTTGTGTTTTTCAAAGGCTTTTGTCAGATTTTTTTATCAAAATAGTGAATCAAAGAAATGCTCTGGGTTCAATACATGTAAAAGTCAACACTACAGAAAAAAAGAAAGAAAAAGAACTGAAATGTTTACAATAATGCATTCACGTCCATTGTAAGTGCATTACTGTACACTTAATTTTTGTCTTACAAGCTGAAGAATTAAAAGCCCCTTTCACACTGAGCTTGACGTTTAGATTTTTTCGGTTATTTCAAGCCTGCACGATAAGTGGCACTGATTGAGAATGCATTTTACACCTGCACACTAGGTGGCGCAACCCACTATTCATTATACCACACAAAATTGAGACATAATTAAGAAAATCATTGTGCAGTGTCCAGAGGTTAATTGATTATAACAGAACTTTGTGAGGTGGCGATGAACTGAAGAGAGAAACAGCTTTTCTGTGATTATAAAGTGAGCACTCTTTGTGCACTTTCAGAGTTATATATAATCCATTCAGAATTTGCAGTAAAAAAAATGTTTAGATAGATAGATAGATAGATAGATAGATAGATAGATAGATAGATAGATAGATAGATAGATAGATCTATCTAGGCCAAGGTGATCTGAGGGTTACCATGTGGGCTTCCCCGACGAGCCAACCTCCTCGGGCCACACCCCCCTCACATACGCCGCAGCCGGTCGAGTTTCCGGATGAGTTTGCTGGACCCTCTCAGGCTCCTGACATTTCATTCGGGGCTCGCGAATTAGGACCGTATGTCTATTGCCGCATCACAAGGCGGGCTTGAGTCCTCGGGAGATGAGGATTCGGCTGCGTTGCCTCCTTCGGGAGTGCCAGCGTTGTCCGAGTCCGATCCCGAGCTGACAGCCGTGCTTTCCCGGGCAGCGGAGAGCATCGGGCTTGAGTGGAACCCTCCACCCTGTCCTGAGCGCTCGAGGCTGGATGATTGGTTCCTGGGGGCTGCTCATGCGGATCGCCAGCACCCCCCTCTGGTTCCTTTCTTCCCGAAAGTGCACCAGGAGGTAACCAGTTCATGGAAGGCACCTTTAACTGCCCGAAACCGTTCTGGTACTTCCTCCGCCTTCACTGCCCTCGATGGCAGGGCGGCCAAGGGGTATGCTGGGATTCCCCTGGTGGAGCATTCTGTTGCGATGCAACTGTGTCCACAGAGCGCCTTCGCTTGGCGTGGTGGTCCCAAGCTGCCCTCCAAGGCTTGTAAGTTCTCATCCACGCTTGTGGCAAAGGCTTACAGAGCTGCTGGCCAGGCCGCTTCTGCCCTGCGTGCCATGGCCTCACTTCAGGTCTATCAGGCCAAGCTGCTCCGGCAGCTGCACAAGGGCAGTGCTGACCCAGGGGTTTTGCAGGAGGCGCGCACTTCTACTGACTTCGCTCTACGGGCGACGAAGGTAACTGCATGTTCCTTGGGTCAGGTGATGTCCACTTTGGTGGTCCAGGAGCGCCACCTATGGCTGAAGGAGGATGAAAGAGGATGGCCTCTTCGGCAACGCGGTAGAGAGCTTTGCCCAGCAGTTCTCTGCCGCCCAGAAGCAGTCCTAGGCCATCAGACACATCCTGCCCCGGCAGCCCTCTGTTGCCTCCACCCTGCCGCCGGCGCAGCCGCCTCAGCCTGCTTGTCGCAGAGGGCGCCCCCCTGCGGCCTCCTCCACTCCTACTCGGCCACAGCAGCAGCCTTCACCCTGGCCGCAGCAAGGAGATGACCGCAGAAGGGCAGCGCAACCCGTCTCTGCCCCTAAGCCTGCCAAACGCCAGGCCAAGCGGCGTTCCTGAGACGGGCGACCCGGAGTTGGAGATGTCAGCTCGTCAGGAGACCACTCCGTAGCAGGACCACTCCTTCCCCCGGAGGAGGGCCGGGGGAGAATCCTTTGTTCTTGTTTTCTTTTTGTTCCGCCACTGGCCCTGCGGCCGGTGGTACCCAAACCTTCACTAAAAGAGCTGTTTCCTCTACCTCCGGGTCCCAAGAGGCCACGAACGACAGTTGGCGACGTGCTTCCTAGCGGCTCTCGTTCCCCTCTCCCCTTGCCAGTTTCCAGGCAAAGCAGGCCCGAGAACGCTCCGCCTTCTCATGCCCTCTTTGCTAGTGGGAGTCAGACGAGTGCCCGCACTCCGCCCCCGCTAAGGGACGCGATGCCTCCCATGCCGGGGCTGTCTGCTCCACCACGCTGCCCCACCATGGGTATGCCTGTAGTCCCCTTGATCCCGCTGGTTCGGTTTCTGGGAGCCTGGTTAGAGCTCCCCAGGCCTTCCCGCTGGCTCATCCGGACGCTCAGGCTCGGCTATCCGATTCAGTTCGCCCGGCGTCCCCCCCAGGTCCCTCCAGGTGGGTTACAGAAGGTGGGTTACGGCCAATTCTGGACTTGCGTGCCTTGAACCGAGCTCTGCACAGACTCCCGTTCAAGATGCTAACACCCAGACGCATTTTCGAATGCATTCGTCCGATGGATTGGTTTGCAGCGATCGTCCTGAAGGATGCGTACTTTCATGTCTCCATTCTTCCTCGACACAGACCGTTTCTTCGGTTTGCTTTCGAGGGGCAGGCATATCAGTACAAGGTTCTCCCATTCGGGTTGGCCACGGAGGGAGCCCTGGCTCCTCTCAGGGAACAAGGTGTCCGTATCCTCAACTACCTCGACAGGATCCCGACTTCAGTGGCATGTCAATTGCCTTGAGTTGCTAGCAGTACGTCTTGCTCTGCACCACTTCAGGGCCCTGCTGACGGACAAGCACGTTCTGGTCCGCACAGACAACACTGCGACCGTAGCGTACATCAACCGTCAGGGTGGTCTACGCTCCTGCCGCATGTCACAACTCACTCGCCATCTCCTCTTGTGGAGTCACAAGCATCTGAGGTCGCTTCGTGCCATTCACATTCTGGGCAGGCTCAATCGTGCAGCCGACAAGCTCTCACGGCAGCAGTCTTGCCCCGGGGAATGGAGACTCCACCCCCAGTCAGTTCAGCTGATCTGGGAACACTTCGGAGACGCTCAGGTAGACCTGTTTGCCTCTCCAGAAAATTCCCACTGCCAGCTGTTTTACTCCCTGACAGAGGGCACTCTCGGCACGGACGCCCTGGCACACAGCTGGCCGCTGGGCCTGCGCAAGTATGCGTTTCTCCCAGTGAGCCTTCTTGCTCAGACGTTGTGCAAGATCAGGGAGGACGAGGAGCAGGTCCTCATGGTTGCGCCTTTTTGGCCCGGCCGGACCTGGTTCCCCGAACTTGTACTCCTCGCGACAGCCCCTCCCTGGCCAATTCTTCTGAGGAAGGACCTCCTTTCTCAGAGACGGGGCACCCTCTGGCACCCACATCCTGATCTGTGGAACCTACATGTGTGGGTTCTGGACGGGTCACGGAAGGTTTAGGTACCTTGCCACCACAGGTGGTAGCTACCATCACTTCAGCTAGAGCCATGTCCACCAGACATGCCTATGCTTTGAAGTGGAACCTCTTCGTCACTTGGTGTTCTTCACGGCGTGAGGACCCCTGGAAATGTCCGATTGGGTCAGTGCTTTCCTTTCTTCAGGAGGGGTTGGAACGAAGGCTGTCTCCTTCCACCCCCTTAAGGTCTATGTGGCCGCCATTTCGGCTCACCATGACCCTGTTGAAGGTAAGTCTCTGGGGAGGCACGATCTGATCATCAGGTTCCTGAGAGGAGCAAAGAGACTCAATCCGCCTCGCCCTCAATAATTCCCTTCTTGGGACCTCGCAGTGGTTATATCCGCACTGCAGAGAGCTCGCTTCGAACCCTTGCTCTCAGTAGAGATAAAGTTTTTATCTTTGAAAACTGCGCTCCTGACGGCTTTGGCTTCGGTGAAGAGGGTCGGGGACTTGCAGGCATTTTCAGTTGACGAAGCGTGCCTGGAATTCGGGCCGGCTAACTCTCACGTTATCATGAGACCCCGGCCTGGGTACGTGCCCAAAGTTCCCACCACTCCTTTTAGGGATCAGGTGGTGAGCTTGCAAGCGCTGCCCCTGGAGGAGGCAGACCCAGCCCTGGCGCTGCTCTGTCCAGTACGTGCGCTCCGCACCTACGTGGACAGAACTCGGTGCAGAAGGGAAAGGCTGTCTCCAAGCAGAGGTTATCCCACTGGATAGTGGATGCTATTGTCTTGGCTTATCAGGCTCAAGACCTGCCATGCCCCCTAGGGGTGAGAGCTCACTCAACTAGGAGCGTAGCTTCCTCCTGGGCGCTGGTGAATGGCGCCTCGCTAGCAGACATCTGTAGAGCTGCGGGCTGGGCGACACCTAACACATTCGCAAGATTTTATAATCTCCATGTAGAGCCTGTGTCCTCCCTGGTACTCACCTTTTCGGGCCAGTAAGGACATGCTCGGTGTCAATCCGCTTGCTGCGCCATTCCACTCCGCGGACTGGATGCGTGCGCTATTCCCCTCAGGTGAGTTCCTCAGTCAGAACCCTGGGTTCCTCCAGCACTGTTAATGTCCAACACTTGTGTAGATGCCCTTTGGTCAGCCCTGTGTGGGACTAGGTGCCTCCATGTGTTGTGATTCCCCTTTCTGGGCAATCCCACGTGTGTATGTCCACAGTAAGTCTCTCCGCAGCATGTGTCTTTCCCTTGGCAAGCCCCTTGCCAGCTCTGTCGTTGAAACTTCCACCCTGCGGGCTGGGTACCTCAGAGTTCTTATGTATCACCACCTTGTTAGATACCTGCCTTCTGTAAGTCCTCCCATGGTTAGGCAGCCTGCTAGCATACGTCCAGCTGGAATATGCTACCCAGTGTATTCTGTGTGAGCTTAGGCCCTCACTCATGCTGGCCTCACGACAGGGTGCTATCACTCACACGGGTCGCTGGAAGACAGCCATGTGGCGTTTTGTAAGGGACCCCATTCGTAACGTCGAACGTGACCGACTAAAAGGGAACGTCTTGGTTACGTATGTAACCCTCGTTCCCTGAAGGAGGGAACGGAGACGTTACGTCCCCTTGCCACACCGCTGTTCCGTTGAACGGCCGGGTCACTGGCTCAGCTCCTCAGCGAAGACTTGAATGCGAGTTGCTCGCGTTGCTCCTTATATACCCACTCTGCGAGGCGGAGCTCGTGATGCAAATCCCGCAGACCAAGGTACTTTGTGTACCATTGGCTCGTTTTGTACCACTCGAAGGTGATTGGGCTCTCGGGCGAGATACCATTCATAACGTCTCCGTTCCCTCCTTCAGGGAACGAGGGTTACATACGTAACCAAGACGTTTTTTAAAGCACCAATACATAATAGTTTTAGGTTTCAAGATTTTTATTTCTTTTTACCAAACTTTGTATAAAGATGATTCTCAACTATGTTATATAATAACATTTTCCTGAGATGATGATTTATGAAATATAATTTAAAAGTGAGTGTCACTAAATTAATTTCAGACATTTTTGAATGGGAGTGGTCATGGTGAAACATCCAGTCATTTGGTATCTTAGAAAAGCCCTGAATGTGCTCTATACAGGACATCCAGACTTAAAACTATACACAGATATATTCACAAATATATAATGTGCTCATTTGAGGTGGCAAGGATTTAAGAGGATAAGCAAACCAAGTTTGCACATATTTGAGACTACATAAAGAAAGGGTGCATGCAAAAATCACAAAAACATATCAGGTGCGTTTGAAATGCCACTTGCACCACATCCTGTGCATTTAAATTTCCTTCAAATGAAAAGCTTTAAATTCCAGTATATATGTAAAAAGGATGGTTCAATGTAGTAACGCATGTAAAGTGTTCTATTCGAGATAACACCAACTGTCTAAAATTCATACAGTAATTGGTGCACAGACCACATACTGTATGGTGCATGGTCAATAAGTAAACATCATACAAACACCATATAAAACTAAACTTGTTTTCATACAGTATTCTTAATTACAAACAAGACTTTGTTGTATAGAATGATAAATAATTTGTGGATGTGAGTAACTTACATTTTAGATACAATATTGTCAGTTACGTTGTCTATTTTTGTTCTGCCAATGAAAACAGCTAAAAGTAGAAGGTAGCAATTGTTTAGAATAGAGAAATTGTTTAGTGTATGATTCAATACCTCGCTCATATTACATCTTTCAGGAATGAAGTAAGTGATTTTGAACTAATCATGGTATATGATTCAATGATTCACTATTAAAGACAGTCGGCTTGTTTCATTTCCGAATGAATCTTTCTTTATATGTAATTTGTATTTCTGTAATTTTATGTTACCAAATGCACGGCAATATGAAGACTTTTATCATGCCAATACATGAAAGTCTGGAACATGAATCTAATGATGACATTATGAAATGTACTTTATCATTTATCATTGATATCATCAAACCAATTAAAAGTCAAGTGCAGTTATAAATATACTGGTTATAGTATTGGATGTAATCAAAAGCAATGCTGCAATAATACAGTTTTATTATTGCTTTATTTTAAACAGCTCATTAGCAATTTCATTGTTGGGAGCACATAAAGAGCTTCAATCTAAAATTAAAACATCAAGTTTGATCTTGAATACAGACGGCTCAAGTGTCTGGACATGTAGGCTGTAGAGTGATCCATATTTCACCCCTCCCAAAAGAGTTGAAACATTGCACAAATAAACAAAGCCCCCATCTATCAACACCAGCCTATTGTCTCTCAAGCCACTTTAACTTTAAATTACAATCCAAGTGTCCATGGCATAACCTGGTGCCCATCCCAGAGGGTCATTTGTTGAAAGTGCAGTGCAGTTGAAAGTGCCTTTACTTAAATGTCAAGCACCTTGATTTGAGGTTGGGTATGAAAATGGATTAATGGCATGGGTCAGTGTCAGGTTGTGTATTTGAATGAACGTGCATTCTGTTAAAAAGTAGAGCAAACACATATCCACACATGTGCAGTGAGAGTCTAGTCAGAAGATCTTGTATATAGTAGTCTAAAAACAATTTATTTTCTTTAAAAAAATAGAGATTTCGAGCATCATTTTGGAAAGCCGCTGAAGCAAATCCTCTTTGAGTTCTCACCAGTGGATATGTTAGTAATTGAAAATCATAATGTGTGTAAATTGCCACTCCTGTCCATGCACCACAAAACAAGCTGTCCTCCCAAAGAAACGCATGAGCAGCTTTAAATGCTCCACAGCTGCTTTATATACACAGATTTGTTTTTAGCAAGTACATAATTGTTAGACATAATTGTTTGGTTACTTTTTATTATGCTATTGTATAATTGTTCCTAATTGTGGGATGTCATTATATAAAAATAAAAAAAGACAGATGTCACATGTAAGTCATCTAAAACTATCAGTCAAATAAAAAGGGATTTATTTATATTTTATTTCTTTTTTGCCATAAGTCTATAAATGTTGTTACACCTTTACTGAAAAGGGGTAGAGGGATGCTTAGGTAGCTAGCTTGAAGCCAATGGGGCTGTCATTAAGAACAGGTCCATTCTAGTCACTCTGATGTTAAGGGCTTTATTTTCCTTCCAAATCAGGTATTAGGTATGGGTGTGTATATAGGGGTGCAGGTGTGTGAGCGTGTGGTTTCTACAAAAGAACAGAATTACAATGATTTAGTTAACAATAAACATAACATTGAATTCACAGGAAATAACGTAATTTAAACAATGCATAAGGCCATCTACTCATACTATAAATCTCAAATACATATCTAAGTAACTAAAGAAAATGCTTAAGCAGGAAATACAGCAAAAGAAACACATTTAGGACAAACTTAAGAAATACAGAATAATAGTTAAGTGTCAAACAAAAGCACTAACATGGTCAAATACAGACACACAGGGAAAAAACAAAGGAGAAAGAACTCAGTCCTCTGCACAGTGCACCCATGTGCACCAGAATGAAGGTGCTGTGGCCACAGGTGCAATTTATAGTGTCCTAATTGGCTTGAGAACAGGTGGGTGGAGCTAGAAGTTAATAGTAAATTAACAAGCCAAGAGGGGTGTGGCACATGCTTGGCAACTTGAAGCTTAAGGACACACAGCTTTTCAACATTTACTATAGTGATTATTTTGACTTATGTCTGTTCTAGAGACGTTACAACTTTTTGATAAAGCTCTAATTGGTTTTCTTTTGGAAATATGTTTCAAATTCATCCTAAATGCATTTATGACATTTGAAAGTGAAAAGTGAAAGTGAAGTGACATTCAGCCAAGTATGGTGACCCATACTCAGAATTTGTGCTCTGCATTTAACCCATCCGAAATGCACACACACAGAGCAGTGAACACACACACACACACTGTGAGCACACACCCGGAGCAGTGGGCAGCCATTTATGCTGCGGCGCCCGGGGAGCAGTTGGGGGTTCGATGCCTTGCTCAAGGGCACCTAAGTCGTGGTATTGAGGGTGGAGAGAGAACTGTACATGCACTCCCCCCACCCACAATTCCTGCCGGCCCGGGACTCGAACTCACAACCTTTCGATTGGGAGTCCGACTCTCTAACCATTAAGCCACGACTTCCCACATTTATATGTGTGCGTCAAAATTGTTAAAATCGAAATAGCAAAATTGATCAAAGAAGTCACGAATGTTTTTTTTTTTTTTTTTTTGTCCATATCGCACAGCCCTAGTTCATTCAATAAATACAGTAAACAATCTTGCTTCTGAGTACTAAGTTATTAACCCAACAGCGAGGTCAGTTAATTTTTTTTTTATTAGGGCTGGGCAAGTTAATGCGTTACACATTAAATGATTAAGGCTGATAATTATTTTACAGCGCGTTAACACAGTTTTTATTGGTAACAGTTTAGAATACTGTTTCTTACTTACTACATTACTAATAAGGAATTATTGAAGAACTAACAGGTGATTATTCATTAACACTTAACTCACTACTGTTAACTACTAAGGAAGATATGTTAATTAATCAGTATGTAATATAATTTTATGATTATGTTTAGTAACAGTAAGCTAATCAGTAACTAATATATTCTGTGATACCTCCTGAAGAACTACTATTAATTATCTACTAGTTAAGGTTTTTATTATTATTATTATTATTATGAAAGTCCATTGCTCACTGGCTCTGAATACACAAACAGACAAATAATGGGTCAGAGGAGGGGATGCTCCCGATCAAATTATTGGCATCAGCATTCACAAACCACTGTCCACTGTTATTTTTTTAAGAGAAAAGAATGCAACAAGCTCATTATCACGACTTCATAAATGGGAAATATGAAGTTTCAGATAGCATGTTAAGACAGCAGAGAAGCGCTTGCTCAGCACAGTGGAGTGCATTGTTTTGGTAACTTTGTGGTTTATTATTTTGAGTCGTATAGGACACGGTAACAAATGGCCCTCTCACAATATATTGCCTTATACATCTATTGCTTTTGCCGCTCAGAAATATTCACGCAATCATGCAGCACTTATCAGAAGATCTTCACTCCAGCTCGGTTAGTGCTCACACTCACTGATCTATATATAACTGAATCGCGCTCTTGCCCACCTCTTCCAACAGTCAAAAATGGTAAAAAATAAATTACTCAACATGGATTTACTGTATTATTTATTATATATATATATATATATGTGTGTGTGTGTGTGTGTGTGTGTGTGTGTGTGTGTGTGTGTGTGTGTGTGTGTGTGTGTTCTGTAAAATTAGCCAGAGGATTTAATTTTACTTTAACACTCTGAATCCCTTATGCACCTTTATGGGAAAAACAAGGGCATTTTCAATTTCTTACACTCAAAATATGTTCTGTGTCCTCTTTTGTTGTGTCCTTAAGCTATTGTATTTCTCACAAATTAAAAAAAAATTATATTGAGTGCTCTGCAAACAAATCAGATCGCAAAAGGGACATGAAAAATCAAGTTATTCTGCATTTGCATCAAATGAAAGATCCAAACATAAGATATGCAATTGTCCGTCTGCTTCCTCTCATTTACCTTCCTGCAAAACAGGCACTGTGTGGAAGAAGAAATATGATGGAGGGAAAAGAAACAGGAAACAGACCTTGGCTGGTGGAAGGTTTGTTTGCTCTTCTGTTCATCTCTCAGTGAGATACATTCAAGTGAATCACTCCTCTGTTTGTGTGTATTTCTAAACCAGACTACCTGCCAAACAGCCTTTTGATCTTTCTTTACTTGCACTCCAACAGGAAACGGATTTGTACCTTCTGGACTGTGTGCTGAAACCGTGTCACCCAAACCACGATTTTACTCCTACGGTGGCCATTACATGCACACACACAGAGAGAGAGAGAGAAGTATAACAAAATAAATGTGTTTTTTTCCCCAGTCAGAACATTTATCAATGTGGTCTAATGCAATTACAAAATGCTTTGCTACCTGAATTATTAAGTAGGATGTTAGTAACACATAAGTATTACTTAATATCCAGGGCACGTTTTCAATTATGCATTACTGAATTACCTGTGTAATATGACCACTTATAAGTCCATTATCTGTATCTTAAAAGGATCTTTACACTTGTTTTCAAAGTTTAAGAGAGAAAAATGGCACAAAATAAACTATATATATATACCATCAGAATGAGCATCAAACAGGCGATAAAACCCCCCACAATAATCCACAAGTAATCCACAGCACTCCAATCGATCATTTAATGTCTTGTTTCTTATACACGTACACACAACACGTAGCTTTTCAGTTCACAAAAACATCATTAAAGCATTTTAGCTTTAACGAGTCACTTCTGGACAAAATACAAGTGTTACGATCTGAGACCCAGTGAAACGCAGGAGACGAGAGATCCAATCACAGTAGGGTTTTAATGGGTAATCCAAAGAGAAGTCAACAAGCAAGGGTCAAAACCAAATATCCATCCAAACAAACAAACAAATAAATAAACAGGAATTGGAACAGGAACAGGAGCAGGAACTCGGAAGACGAGGAAACTGGGTGATGGAAGGAAAGGACTCCATGCAGACAAACAGAAAAGGACTGGTTAATATAGGGAGGATAATGACTAACAAGTGAAGACACCTGAGTGCAATTAACAGGAGTGCAATTATTGTGATGAAAGGACAAGGCTTTGTGGGATTTGTAGTGCCTACGGTGAGGTGCCTATGGGGAAGTGAGACCACTAGTGGAAACTCAGGGAAACAGAGACCAGACAGCGTGACATTACCCACTCCTCCACGGAGCAGCTACCAGATGCTGCACCCGAACCCAAGAAGAGACCAAGGAACACAGAGACCAGGAGGGAGGTGGAGCGGTGGAGGACCAGGGGGAGGGACGGAGGGCCAGGTAAAATAGGGAAACAGAGACAAGAAGTGCAGAAAACGAAAACAAGGAGCCCAGGAGGGAGGTGGACTGGCGGAGGATCAGGGGAAGGGATGGAGGGCCAGGTCCATCGAGGGAAACAGAGAGAAAAACAAAGACAAGGAGTCCAGGAGGTAGGTGGACTGGCGGAGGATCAGGGGGAGGGACGGAGGACCAGGTCCATAGATGGAAACAGAAAGAAAAACAAAAACAAAAAACAAAAACAAAACACAAGTCCAGGAAGGACATAACGTTCAGTCTCCAGGGCCGAACTGACAGGGCAGGAATCCAGAGAGGAGCAAGGTGGAATTGGAGCCCTGCGGTCGAGACAGAAGCCCACCAGGGCGGCGCAGAAGACCACCACATCCGTGCGGTCGAGACAGACGCCCACCAAGGCGGCGCAGGAGACCACCACATCCGTGCGGTCGAGACAGAAGCCCACCAGGGAGGCGCAGAAGACCACCACATCCGTGCGGTCAAGACAGAAGCCCACCAGGGCGGCGCAGAAGACCACCCCATCCGTGCGGTCGAGACAGAAGCCCACCAGGGCGGCGCAGAAGACCACCACATCCGTGCGGTCGGGACAGAAGCCCACCAGGGCGGCGCAGAAGACCACCACATCCGTGCGGTCGAGACAGAAGCCCACCAGGGCGACACAGAAGACCACCAGATCCGTGCGGTCGGGACAGAAGCCCACCCGGGCGGTGCAGAAGACCACCACAGTGGGATCGATGACACAGGAGAGCCAGTCTGGTTAGGCAAGTCTGAAACAGAGAACATGAACAAGTTAAGGGTGGCCTCCGTGGCCACGACAGGATCAGTTGAGCACTCAGAGAGTTCAGCTGAGACTTGAAGAGGCTCTGGAAGTTCAACAGAGACGAGGAGAGGCTCTGGTAGTTCAGCCGAGACAAGGAGAGGCTCTGGTAGTTCAGCCGAGACGTGGAGAGACTCTGGTAGTTCCGTGGTGTTTAGACTGGATTCACGAAGATCAATGCTGACTTGACTCTGCTCATGAAGATCATTGGTGGCCTGACTCTGCTCATGAAGATCATTGGTGACTTGCATTTGTTCATGAAGATCAATGGTGACTTGCCTTTGCTCATGAAGATCAATGGTGACTTGACTCTGCTCATGAAGATCAAAGGTGACTTGCTTTTGCCCATGAAGAACACTGGGGACTGGACTTTGCCCATGAAGATCATTGGTGACTTGACTCTGGAAGGTCAACAGTGACTAGCCCCGACTCTGGAAGGTCAACGGTGACTAGCCCAGACTCTGGAAGGTCAACGGTGACTAGCCCTGACTCTGGAAGGTCAACGGTGACTAGCCCCGACTCTGGAAGGTCAACGGCAACCTGACTCGACTCTGGCCGGTAAACGGGAACTTGACTCGACTCTGGAACGTCAACGGGAACCTGACTCGACTCTGGAAGGTCAACGGGAACCTGACTCGACTCTGGAAGGTCAATGGTGGCTGTCATCCTGTGCAGAGGCGCTGGACAAGCAGCCATCTTGTGCCATGACTCTGGACCGGCGGCCATCTTGGGCAGTGGCGCTGGGCTTGCGGCCATCTTGGGCAGTGGCGCTGGGCTGGTGGCCATCTTGGGCAGTGGTGCTGGGCTGGCGGCCATCTTGTGCTTTGGCGCTGGGCTGGCGGCCATCTTGCATCGTGACGCTGGACTGGCGGCCATCTTGCACCGTGACGCTGGACTGGCGACCACCTTGTGCTGTGGCGCTGGGCTGGCGGCCATCTTGTGCAGTGGCGCTGGGCTGGCGGTCCTCCTGTTTGTAGACCCCGGTCTAGAATCGACCATCCCACCGGGAGAGACAGTTGTGGCTGGGGTATTCCACGGAGACCGATGTTGTAAATAGAATACAAACTCCAAGAAATTATAAGCGTCCAACTGCTCCATTTCGATTCGAGCAACCGGGTCATCCAGCCCGGTGTTGAAAGTGTCCTTTAGGGCCGCATCATTATATCCCATCCCCTCAGCTAGGGACCAGAACATTTGTGCCATGGCACCCCACCTCATTGCCCTCTTGGCGGAGGGTGGTTAATTTCAAATATTTCGCCCTCCGCTCCACCATACTGGGTGGGGAACGGGAATGAAGTCCCACACCGTTGGATCTCGACATTGATGGAGTCCTTCTGTTACGATCGGAGACCCAGTGAAACGCAGGAGACGAGAGATCCAATCGCAGTAGGGTTTTAATGGGTAATCCAAAAAGAAATCAACAAGCAAGGGTCAAAACCAAATATCCATCCAAACATACAAACAAATAAATAAACAGGAATTGGAACAGGAACGGGAACAGGAACTCGGAAGACGAGGAACTCAGAAGACGAGGAAACTGGGTGACGGAAGGAAAGGACTCCATGCAGACAAACAGAAAAGGACTGGTTAATATAGGGAGGATAATGACTAACAAGTGAGGACACCTGAGTGCAATTAACAGGAGTGCAATTACTGTGATGAAAGGACAAGGCTTTGTGGGATTTGTAGTGCCTACGGTGAGGTGCCTATGGGGAAGTGAGACCACTAGTGGAAACTCAGGGAAACAGAGACCAGACAGTGTGACAACAAGTACATAATCCATAAGAATGCTTCCTTGTGTGAAAAAGTCCATCCTCTGTTGTCCCCTCATATCATAATCCACAATTTAATTTGTTTGGAACTGTTTTGATTGTAAACTGTGCTTGATCTGTTCACATTTCTCTCCTGATTCAGATGAGATTACGTTTTCATTGGAGAGAGCAATATTTTGGAAAGAAGACTTAGAAACATCTTAAAGATGTATTTGTTTATGACAAACATGCTTTTTGCTTCACAAGATGTTAACTGAAGGACTGGAGTCATGTGGATTCTCATTCTGACGGCAACCATTCACTGCAGAGGATCCATTGGTGAGCAAGTGATGTGATTCTAAATTTCTCCAAATCTGTTCTGATGAAGAAACAAATGCATCTACATCATGGATAGCCTGTACATTTTACATTTTCAGCAAATTTTCATTTTGAGTGAACTACTCATTATATTTAAATGACTGGCATACCCTATTGTCTTTATGATGGTTTAGTACAAATTTGCAACAGAGGCATGATATATTCGTAATAATACAATACACTATGAGCCAAATACGCGCAAGACCCATAAATACCTCACATAAATGTTATTAAAAATAGTCTGTGTGCTAAATAAGCATGCATTGTATGTATATATTGATTTAAAGTTTAATAGTGCAGCTATTAAATATTTAAAAAGCTAATGCTTCTTCATTTTCAAAAATGTTGTCACAACTTTTATTTCAATGGAAGTTTACTATGGTGGGACTGAATGCCATACCGGATTTGTGTTACATTGGAAAATTATGAGAGTTCATTTTAAATGTAAGCCTGACAACATTTGTTCAAGATCGTTTAATTTAGCACTCTATTAAATTAAAAGAAGCCCTTTTCCTTATTTATGCCAGAAAGAAAAATCAATAACCAATTTTTGATTAAAAAAAAAAAACATATTCAGATGTCCTTGACATTTTGATTGCATCTAGGAGCATAACTAAATTAATTTAAAATCATACAAGAAGATTAGAACAAATCTGTTCTAAGAAAACTCTTAATTTAATTGGAAAAGTTTAGTAACTTAATTAAGGGTTATTGAACATTTTATATTTTGACTTTTTTGAGTTTCTGGACACACAGAATGGTTTAAATCATTCTAGAAACCATTTTAATGCTACTGTGTTTAAATAGCTTTATTTCTACCCATAGCCACATCTGTAACACTTACATGGCTTTCCTAGTATGCAAATTAATCAGAACTAGTATTAATCAAAGGAAAAGTAGTTCTCATTAGTGAGAATGATGTTAGTTACCATTGTGAGCAATTTTTATGAGCAGAAACCAATTTCCTATACTGGTATGGTAGTAGATCAATGGAAAATTGGTTGAATTTTCCCCAGTACTGAAACCATCTGTCAGATTGTTCAGTTGGTTACGCTTCTCTCCGCCAAATCAGACCGATCTGCATGCATCAGTAGATGTCACATCAGTGCAATACATTCCTTCTAAGATACCGTATTCAGAAACTTCAAAGCTGACACCCTTCCGAATGAATTGATATATGAGCAACACAAAAATAAAACACTGAACAGAGAAACAGAGAAATACATACTATAATGAAAATATAATAAAGCAATATAACTTTGCCAACAATAAATATATAAATACAAGACAACAGATTTAGTGTTGAAATACTTGTAATTTGTAAATTTAAATATTTATTAATAACTACGATACTGTTCAGAAGTTTAGGGTCAATGAGATTGTAAAATGTTTTTGAAAAAAGAATCAGAATCAGAATCAGAATGAGCTTTATTGCCAGGTATGTTCACACATACGAGGAATTTGTTTTCGTGACAGAGCTCCGCAGTGCAACATAACAGCGACAGAACAAAAAACACAATAAGGAATAAAAAATACAAAAAAATACAAATAGGTGGGTAAGGATTGACAATATACAAATTGACAATGTATGGCAGGTATATTAAAAAGAGCATTTATGTATGTACATGTATATTATGTGGAAAAATTGTAATTGTACGCTAAGTATGTGTGTTTGGATAAATAAGTGTATGTGTATATAAATATAAATATAAGTAGTATAGTGTGTTCCATGTATGTACATGTATGTTATGTGCAAAAGATTTACGTGTACGCTAAGTATGTGTGTTGGATAAAAAGTGTAGTGTATATAAATATAAATAGTGTAGTGTGTCCCACAGTTATTATCAGCTGTTCATAAGATGGATTGCCTGAGGGAAGAAACTGTTCCTGTGTCTGGTCGTTCTGGTGCTCAGTGCTCAGTGCTCTGTAGCGTCGACCAGATGGCAACAGTTCAAAGAGGGAGTGTGCTGGATGTGAGGGGTCCAGAGTGATTTTAACAGCCCTTTTGCTCACTCTGGATAAGTACAGTTCTTGAATAGATGGGAGGGTTGTACCGATAATTCGCTCAGCAGTCCGGACTACCCTCTGTAGTCTTCTGAGGTCCGATTTAGAAGCTGAGCTGAACCAGACAGTTACTGAAGTGCAGAGGATGGATTCGATGATGGTGGAGTAGAACTCTTTCAGCAGATCCTGTGGCAGGTTAAACTTCCTCAGCTGGCGAAGGAAGTACAACCTCTGCTGGGCCTTTTTCACAATGGAGTCAATGTGAATGTCCCACTTCAGGTCCTGAGAGATAGTGGTGCCCAGGAACCTGAATGACTCCACTGCAGTCACAGTGCTGTTCATGATGGTGAGTGGGGGGAGTGCAGGGGGGTTTCTCCTGAAGTCCACGATCATCTCCACTGTTTTGAGCGTGTTAAGCTCCAGGTTGTTGAGACTGCACCAGACAGCCAGCTCTTTAACCTCCTGTCTGTAAGCAGACTCGTCACCGTCCTGAATGAGGCCGATGAGTGTGGTGTCATCTGCAAACTTCAGGAGCTTGACAGAGGGGTCCTTAGATGTGCAGTCATTAGTGTACAGGGAGAAGAGCAGTGGGGAGAGAACACAGCCCTGGGGAGCTCCGGTGCTGATTGTACGGGTGCTGGATGTGTATTTTTCCAGCCTCACTAGCTGCTGCCTGTCTGTCAGGAAGCTGTTGATCCACTGACAGACGGAGGTGGGCATGGAGAGCTGAGTTAGTTTGGGCAGGAGGAGGTTTGGGATGATCGTGTTGAAGGCAGAGCTGAAGTCCACAAACAGGATCCTCACATAGGTCCCCGGTCTGTCTAGGTGTTGCAGAACATAATGCAGTCCGATGTTTACTGCATCGTCCACAGACCTGTTTGCTCTGTAGGCAAACTGAAGAGGATCCAGCAAGGGTCCAGTGATGTCCTTCAGGTGGGCCAGCACCAGTTTTTCAAATGACTTCATGACTACAGACGTTAGAGCCACAGGCCTGTAGTCATTTAGTCCTGTAATTTTGGATTTCTTTGGGATGGGGATGATGGTGGAGCGTTTGAAGCATTAAGGGACTTCACACAGCTCCAGCGATCTGTTGAAGATCTTTGTGAAGATGGGGGCCAGCTGGTCAGCACAGGATTTCAGACAGGCTGGTGTAACACAATCTGGGCCTGGTGCTTTTTTCCTTTTCTGCTTCCTGAAGACCTGGCGCACCGCATCCTCGCTGATCTGTATTGCAGGTGTGGGGGAGAGGGGGGATGCAGGAGGTGTGAATGGTGAGAGCGCTTGATTGGAGAGGTGTTCAGGGTGGGTTGCAGGAGTTGTGAGTGGTGTGAACAGTTGTTTGGAGAGGCATTCAGGGTTGGTTGCAGGAGTTGTGAATGGTGAGAGCGGTTGATTGGAGAGGTGATCAGGATGGGTTGCAGGAGCTGTTAATGGTGTGAACGGTTGTGTGGAGAGGCATTCAGGGTTGGTTGCAGGAGCTGTGAATGGTGTGAACGTTTGTTTGGAGAGGCATTCAGGGTTGGTTGCAGGAGTTGTTATTGGTGTGAACGGTTGTGTGGAGAGGTGTTCAGGGCAGGTGATGGGTGTTCTTTCAAACCTGCAGTAAAACTCGTTCAGATCGTCTGCCAGTCGTTGATTTTCCACAGTGCTGGGGGGGTGGTGTCTTGTAATTGGTGATCTTCTTTAGGCTTTTCCACACTGATGCGGAGTCGTTCGAAGTGAACTGAGTCCTTATTTTTTCAGAATAATTCCTCTTTGCCACTTTGATCTCCTTTTCCAGTGTGTATTTAGCCTGTTTATACAAGACATTGTCCCCTTTCACGTAAGCATCTTCTTTGGCCTGACGGAGCTGTCTGAGTTTTGCGGTGAACCACGGTTTGTCATTGTTGTAATTTAGTTGAGTCTTGGTAGGAATACAAATATCCTCACAGAAACTGATATATGATGTTACGGTCTCTGTGAGTTCATCCAGATCGGTGGCAGCAGCTTCAAAAACACTCAATCAGTGAGGTCAAAACAAGATTGTAAATCCTGCTCTGCTTCATTAGTCCATCTTTTTACAGTCCTTAATACAGGTTTAGCTGATTTTAGTTTCTGCCTGTAGGTCGGTATAAGATGAACCAGAAGGTGATCAGAATGTCCCAAAGCTGCTCGTGGAACAGAGTGAAATGCATCCTTTATTGTTGTGTAACAGTGATCCAATATATTACTGTCTCTTGTGGGACAAGTAACATGCTGTCTGTATTTTGGCAGTTCACGGGAGAGATTGGCTTTATTAAAGTCCCCAAGAATGATTAAAACAGAGTCTGGGTGTTGTTGTTCTGTCTCTGTGATCTGCTCAGCGAGTTTCTGTAAAGCTGAGCTCACGTGCGCTTGAGGAGGGATGTAAACACTAACCAGAATGAACGAATGAAACTCCCGCGGCGAATAGAACGGCTTGCAGTTAATGAAGAGCGTTTCGAGATTTGAGCAGCACGTCTTCTTTAACACAGTTACATCTGTACACCACCGTTCATTGATGTAAAAGCATGTCCCGCCGCCGCGCGATTTCCCCGTTGATTCTGCGTCGCGATCCGCTCTAAACAGCTGAAAGTCCGGCAGATGGAGCGCGCTGTCCGGTATGGTGTCATTCAGCCAAGTTTCCGTGAAACACAGAGCAGCAGAGTGGGAGAAATCTTTATTTGTCCGAGAGAGCAGAAGCAGTTCGTCCGTTTTGTTGGGTAGAGAGCGGAGATTTGCCAGATGGATGCTAGGCAACGGCGTTCGAAATCCGCGTTTTCTGAGTCTCACGAGCGCTCCCGCTCGCTTTCCCCGCCTGCGCGTCCTCTTGAAGCGTGTGATCAGGGCAGCCGCTCCGCCGACAAGAATGTCCAGCAAAACATCAGAATAGTTGAAAACCGGTGAAATATCGGGAGATGTGTGTTGCCGAATATCCAGCAATTCGTCCCTGGTGAAACTGATTGCAGGAATATAACTAAAGACAGGACAAACTAACAAAAACACAAAAACAACTGCAGAGCACGTCATGGAGGCAGCCATCCTGTATCGGCGCCACTCAGAATTACCCTATGCTCACTCAAGGCTGCATGTCTTTGTCGAGAAAAAAAAAGAAGTTATATTGTATAATATAATTTGAACTCAACGTCAGTTCCATCACTTCATTGCCATTCACAAATTCTCTTCTGTGTCTTTATGTGATAGTAAAGTGTACATCGAATGCACACTTGGCAGTCTATGGGACAGTCACGTGCCTCCCGGTTTTCATCCAGAATATCTTAAATTGTTTTCCGAAGACGAACAAAGATTTTACGGCCTTGGAACGACATGGGGGCAAGTGAATAATGACAACATTATCATTTTGGGGTGGAGGATCCCTTTAATATAACTAAATATATTTTAATATATTTTAAAATGCAGTCTATTCCTGTGATGTAAAGCTGAATTTCCAGCATCATTACTCCAGTCTTTCTGTGTCACATGACCCTTCTAATATCCTGATGTTGTTCTAAGAAATATTTCTTATTATTATTAATGCTGAAAAAAGTTGTGCTACTTAACATTTTGTGGAAACCTTGATATTTATTTCAGGATTCTTAGCATTTAGAACCGCAGTTAATTAAAAACATTAAAACAGAAGCCTTTTGTTACATTTAAAATGCATTAAAATTTACTGTCACATTCCATTTGTTTTTGAATAAATTTAGTTTAAGTATTATTATTATTATTATTTTTTTATTCACTAATAATCTTTCCCATCCCAAATAGTGAACTCTGTTCTGATTGGCTAACCCTCTGCTTACATTGTCCATCCATCTGTGTGTGAAACTCCTTGTGATGTCATAGATACTGTGATGATTTCTGAAAAACATTAATGCTCTTGGTGGACTTGAGCTTCATGTTAAACAGAAAAATCAAACAGAAAATCCTGTTTTCTATGATAGGCCCATTTTAGTTCTCGTCTGAAAAGAAGAAGCTTTAACAGTTTTTTTTCCACCCTGAGGCTGAATATGACTCCTGTAAAACATCAGTCCACCATGTGCTGTCATCATGGTCTTGATCAAGAGGGGCTGGCATGCTCTCAGATGCTGCAAATGGCACCCTAACCATCCCAGTGACAATGGGCTTTGAGATTGCTTTCTGAAATCCATCCCCAGCACCAAATTTAATCACAGCTTTATTTGCTTTCGTCACTGCTGCCAACCTCTTTTAATGAAATTTCAAACAAGCTTGATGTCTGATTGTCATGCAGTGCCACAGAAAAACCATTTGGCACATGACGTAGGATGCGGTTAACAGCTGGGTTATTCCCGGTGCATGGAGGACCAACCACATTATAGCTGAATTTAACTCTCACAAAGCTGTGCGGCTGCTGGTTTGTACTGAATGCACATTCAGTGAAAGCCTTAACGGGAATGGATGTTTATTCAATTCATGTGAATCATATGGGTCACTGGTTCTTAGTAAAAAAGTCCAATGAAAAAGAGGCTTTCTGCTTCTTGTGAATAATGATGGGTAAAATAAGTACTTATTTTTAAATAAAAACAAACTCTGAACACCAAATGTGAGTTTTATAGAATATTCTATACAGTCTTTTTAATGACAAAAACACGAAAAGTGACTTTTGCACTACATTTAAAATATTTGCATGAGGAACAAACTGAAATGTAAGCTGTTATCCACTGAATCTGGTTGCACTTTATTTTACAGTACGTGTACTTACATGTACTTATAGTGTACTTACACTGTATTTATCTAAGAAAGCTCTGGTAATACAGGGTAAATACAAGGGGTAGGGCTAGGTTTAGGGGTAGGTTCCGGGTTAGTAACTAGTTATTACATAATTATTGTAATTGCTATAATAAGTACATAGTATGTACATGAGGAACAGGACTGAAGAAGATCTCCTGTGTGTACTGTAAATATGAATAACTCACACAAGTTATTAGTGAGATTCAATGTATGATTTGTGATTTTTTTTTTTTATCAGATCTTTTCAATGAACCAACTGAACCAGTTCACTAAAGATTAATTCACTAATATGACTCATTCAATTCTTGTGTTCAACTCACTGACTTGATTCAGTCACAGAGGTTAACAGCCCACTGTAACTGAAGATTATCAGTAAAAAATTCCTTAAATTGCAGTTTGCTCTTCACATAAAGCCTCAGAGGACTTGAAATACACCACACAAGTCATCGAAATGAATTGGAAAGTTCAACAGCTCCGTTCACAATTCATCTTAGTTCTCCATTGAAGAACAAAACATGGCTTGGAATGAGTAAATTATATTAGAATTTTCATTTTTATGTGAACTAATCTTTTAAAGGATGTTATCAGCCGGTAAACCAGTATGTGTGAGCATACAGTTAGGAGATCATGTCTTTTGGATGAACCAGACTTTAAGCAATCTTCAAGTGAGAATAATAATGAATTCCTCAAGCTTTAGCTGAGGCTTTTATCCTCACTCTTTATTTTGAATAAGGATGGGTTTATGATGAAATTTTGCTAACTAAAATAAAGATGCACGGATCTAACTCATAAATTACATCTCAGTTTCTGCCCCCAGCGTGTCATACAAGTTCAAAGCAAAATATAAAAATATGGCTCAAACTCAAGATTCACAAATAAACAACTGTATATCCTAAGGACGAGACTGAACATGGCCTACTTCATCAGTGTGAGGCAAATGTACCAACAACTTGGTCAATGAGCTACATTTATATTTGCTGAGCAAATCTGTGTAAAAGAAAAACTGTTATGAGGATGAAACACAGTGTTTGGTCTCTTCATATTTACTGTCTATTTTCAATCTCTATGGAAATGCTACGCAAACTACAATATAGCCTATGTTCTAGGATGACCACATGTGGAACAGTTTTTCTCTACGAACATGCAGGCACATTTGCACATAGATTGACTGTCACAATTACACATGGATATATGTACAGAATGCACACAATCACATACTACAGGGAACATCCGTATGTTACCTCTCATCTTTTGCATTTGTCTCTTTATCGCATTTGAGCTTGTGTTAGTTCAGACCAGAATGTTTTAGGGTGTTAAGAGCATGAGAAGCAGCCCTGAAATTTTGGGTTATAGGATTTTTATTTAACTAAATGTACTGATAGAAAACATCCCTTGATGAATGGAATTGCGAAGAGGTCCTGAGATGCATAATTAAACCTGAATCTCAAAAGATTGATTTGGAAAGACACTTTGAACTGAGCTGACAATCACACCAGTCAGATGTCAATATACAAGATTTAATGGAAAAACTCAACTCATCTGAATGAATGCATTTGATGGCACAGGTGTTTTTTTTTTTACACAACACTACATTACAAACATTTATATTTTTGCAATTACATAATAAACTGATTTCAAATTTTGTGAACATGCATAGACATTAAATGAAAAAGCATGGGATTTTGAAGCAATCTTACACTGAGCTGATTATAGTGTGCATTTCACATGAAACCTAAAGCAATGCTTTAGATAGGTTACATGTGAAATGCACTTAGGTAGGTTACATGTGAAATGCACTTAGGTAGGTTACATGTGAAATGCACACTCTAAGGTGGTTTCTTTAATAAAAAGCCATTTATTTTCCTTTATTGAACATGCTGTGTCTAGTTCAAATTACACTTTACTCATTTTATTGAAGTGGATACTTACGAGTCATTTTTAATCCTGAACTTAGAACATGTAGCCTACTTAAAAGCATTGCACATTAGAAGAAAAACAGTAATTTCTTTTATTTTTTAAATAAAAAGCCATTTATTTTGCTGGTATTGAACATGTAGACTAAAATGCATCTAGTTCAAATTACATTTTAATGATTTTATTTAATTGGATATTTATCAAGGTAAACCAATAGTTTTTTCTTGGTCCACAGCACTGCACATTTTGGATTTGTCTCTATCTAACGTACCAATCTTGGTGCCACTACTAATGAGCTAATGATATAAACCAAGTGTGTTAATTAAGGGAAACATCCCAAATGTGCAATTCAGGGATATTCCATGACCATTATGGGGAACACTGGGGTAAACTGGGGTGATTGTATAAATCAACCAGCCTATTCATTTGCATATTGTATAGTGCAATATGTTTCAGATTCAAAAAAATTAAAAGTGTTGGTTTTATGCTTAGAGTGTTGTTCACGGACAATGAAACACATTAGTGCTGCACCATGATCAGGTCTTTTTGATGGCTTATGTGAGACCTACTCTCCTTAAATCACACAAGACATTATTTTAATCAGAAGAGCCAATTATACTGTAGGTATCAAAATGTGAAATATAATGTGACTATCTGTTTTTATATTAATTATATCCAGTGGGATACTTATCAGAGTCAACTTTCTAACAAAAAAGGAAAAAGATTTATGAAAATACTCCGTCGAACTGAATATCTTTAGTTTACAATGTTTCAGAATCTAAAAATAAAAGTGCTTTACGGGTTAGAATGGCGTGTCAAAGACTTTATATTTGGATTCACTACTGATTCACTCACACATGCTAAAAAACAGTTTGAAGCCAAAGAGATGCCACAACTGCAACATACAACTCACAGGTCTTTCTGCTGGCTTGTGATAGACCTACTTTCCATAAATCACACCATCAGATTTATCCGCCTTATTGAGAAACACGCACTGGTAACTGGATTTTCAGGCGTTTTAAGTGAACTGCGCTGTCCGTGGTGCTGAATCCTTCCAAACTGTTCTAACCAAACGGAAAAAAATAATAACAATAATAATCTGTGTTTCTCTTCACTTTTCACTTACAACATATTATAAATCGAAACTGGGTCAATAAGAAGCGAGGGAGAGAGAGAAAAAGAAATGAAAAAACGCCGAACAGGTGCGCAGTCTAGGAAACAGGTTAAATGCTAAAAATGTAGTCGTTTTAATATATGGTGGAACAGAATATAGGCTTCAAGCACCATCAGGACTCTCTTACTCACCTTCCACTTCGTCCTCAGGCAGGTTGACCGGTGCCCGGTACGACAAGATATCAGGAATGGTGCAGATCCCCCGGTACATCAAAGTGGAAGTCACCGGATGCATAGGCATTTTTGCGCTTTGTGTTGACTAGCACGTGTGTATTGGTCCTCATATATGTGATTTACTGTCCAGACGGCAACTTTTTACCCCACATCAGATCGGACCGACACCCTCAGTGGTGATCACGCGTGGAGTGGATTCCATGGAAAGGTCCGATAGTTATCTCGCAGCTTGCGCAATTGTGCAGCCTTCTCCAAGAAACCAGGTGTAGGGACAAGTCTTCACAGGTCACGATTGGTCTAGATGTAAGGCTTTTGGGTTCGGATCTTCACAATATAAGCAAACCGCCCCGCCTTTAGTTTGTTGTAAAAATGACAAAAACAACGAATTACGGCGGCTCCATCGGCGGTGAAACTATAGCATATCCAAAAAACTCCACAAGATCACACGACGCGCATCAAACAAACGCGCATTTTTTTTCATCAATGCGACAAAGTATGTGCGTGTTCGACGAGGTTGCTTGGATCGATTCGAGCTCCAGATTGTTAGACAGTGATCTCCATATTCTTGTTTTCTCCTCAATCGCTTCTTAAGACACAGCAGAGCTTCAAGCACGCACTTGTTGGATAGTGTGCGCACCGCCAAGAACAATTAGTTAAAAATGCGCTTTACGCGTGTTTAGCTGTTGCTAAGATTAAGCTCTTTTTCTTTAAAGAAACCATATTTTTCTAGAATCATAGTATATATGTATATATATTAAAAACGGGGAAATATGCCACAGACACAATCAAACTTTCTAGCTAATCACAACATGCAGATAAACGATCGGTGCGTGGGGAAGCGCGGTGTCAGGGTTCTCTCGCGATGGATCTATATTTAGTCTGAGTGTAAGCTGCTGCTCTCCACAAAGTATTTCCCGCCGCAGGTGTTGGGAGGCGTTTACACAGGACGCGCTCTTGCTTTCAGCAGCTAGACGTGCGTAACGGATTGGAACACTCTTGACGCGTTTTGAAAAGTTGATCTGCTTGTTTTTAACCAGGCAGGCTGTTTTAAAACCCAAAGGTCACTGTGCGAGATGCTATGCAACCGTGTGACGCGTGTGTATAGACCAGTGTCAGACAAACTTATTTAACATGAATCCCGGTGATCATTAATGGGCACTATTTTATCGATGTGAGGGCAAGTTTCCTTTTAACCCTAAAACAGTAAGCTATGCCAAAAACGTATACTGGAATACGTTTTGATTTTTTGATTATTATTTCAAATATCATTAATTCAGTTTTTCTACTTCAAAATTTCACGTTTAATTCAATGTGTCTTGATTTTTCTTTGTAATTGTTTGCGAAATTTACTAGCGATTTCTGAGTGAAAATTGTTTCAGTTTACAGCAAGTCAATAAACAAGGATTTAGTAATTTACAAGCAACTTACATTTTATACAGTAATACCAGTTGCTTTGGTGTTTTATGGTCCGCCAACGGAAGAAATAATTCGAGGCAAAAAAAAAAAAAAAAAAAAACCTTTTGTAGTAGCAGTAGTTAGTCTTGAATACTTGATGACGAATGAATCAGTGACTCAACCACAAAAGTTAGCTGCACCCGAAATCGTACGCTTTTTGGTTTGAAATGTACTTCACGACTGTTAAAAAGTAGATATACTACGAATATGGCTACTTTGCACTGATCTATATAGTGTTCTCTATTGTAGATCAGTGGTAGTATATGGAGTAACGAAATTCGGATGTGTTTCATCTGCCATGTCACCTATCACTTGTTGCATACAACTTCATTGCCATTCACAAATCCATCGAATGCACACTTAAAGGGATACTCCAGCTCAAAATGAAAATTTTGTCATTATTCACTTGCCCCCATGTCGTTCCAAGCCTGTACAAGCTTTGTTCGTCTTCAGAACACAATTGAAGATATTTTGGATGAAAACTGGGAGGCTTGTGTCTCATAGACTGCCAAGTAAATTACACTGTCAAGATCCAGAAAAGTGTGAAAAGCATCGTTAGAATAGTCCATCTGCAATCAGTGGTTCAACCGTAATGTTATGAAGCAACGACAATACTTTTTGTATGCAAATAAAAAACAATAAAAACGACTTTATTCAACAATATGTCTCCTCTGTGTCACTCCACATCAGCGTAGCGCTATTTTGGCGAATCTGAGCAGTATGCAAGCAGTGTACACTCTTCTGTGCGCGGTTTTCTTTCAAATTAAAAAAAACGTACGTAGAAAACGTATCCTTGTGGCGTGGCTGACACAGAAGAGAGTACGCTGCCTGCATAATATATATATATATATATATATATATATATATATATATATATATATATATATATATATATATATATATATATATATATATATATATATATATATATATATATATATATATATATATATATATATATATAGTATAATACACAATTGTCTTGTCCATATACCCACATTTGTGGTCTTGGCAACTTGAGAGCGCGTGTGCGCGACAAGAAGTTAAAAACACCAAAGCGCAGTGCCCTACTGCCCTTAACGAACACTAATCCTGTGTTGCATTCGGAAGGGCTCATCTCTATGCCCTACTCCCTTCAAAGGGTTTACTTTCTGTAGTGAGAGCTTTGAACCGATGAATTTGAAACGATGAACAGTGTAGGCGTAATATATATATATATATATATATATATATATATATATATATATATATATTATTATTATTTTTTGGAACGCACTTTATCTTACCAAGATGATCAAGGAGGCACCTTCGTCACACATTTTGTATGCTGGTTGACCCCAAATTGCCTCTTACGTTAAATATAATGTATATTTGTATATGAAATGTAATTTCATGTAATACAATATGTATTTGTACTGTATATTGTGTCTATGTATTTGAAACGTTTGAATGGACTGATGAAGGTTACTGTAAAGTATTTTTGTTGAAGTACGATGTCGTTTTGACCATAATATTGTACCAAATCTAACTTGTATAAATATTACAGTAGTACAGAAAAATACTAGGCTATACATACATAGGTGAAGACAAACTCTGTGATGCCAAACAACTTGCATGTGCAAAGGATCATGGGGGCCAGAAGTGTCCATCAGTTGTACCCGTCGAAATCCTTCATTCTGAAGGGCTCTTTGAAGTGGCCAGTTCTGAGCACTTCAGTTTAAAATGACCCTTCAGTGGCGGCCACAATTGTTTTCGATATATCGATATATCCGTTTGGAACGCACTTTTAGACATACACTTGTAAACTTCCCTAAGCACTTCTTCTTGGGGGAATCCCCGCTGCTATTTTGAAGTGCTGTTTGAAGTGAATTGCCTCCCTCTGGTCTACACATACCCTGACTCTGCTGAATTATTTTTATCTCTGGTGGGGATAAAAAACATCCCGCGAACAGCACCGAAGTCCAGATCTGATTAAAACGATTCGTGATACGCGCTTTAAAGTCCTGGGCCCGGTTGCCCAAAACGTTCTTATCGCTAAGTAGTTCTTAACCTATTCCTTAACCTCTCTTTTAACCTTATGGCACGATTATCCCAACACGTTTGTACGCTAAGTATATCTTCTGTAAGTCACACTTTCGTAAGGTTGGTCTGGACCATTCGTAAGCACTCTCTCGTAAGCGTTGTTTGAGCTCAAGACATAGTCACCGCCACTGTACAGCGGTCTTTAGAAATCAGCGCAGCGCAGTACAAGCCAAACTATGGTATGTTGACAATATTGTGGCTCAACAATGATTTTATGTTATGGACATTTTAAGACTAATAATAAAATATGTTCCCAATGGATACAGGCCTATTTATGAAGTTGACTTTATTTGGTATCAGAATAATATGGTGGTAGCCTAGGCTATTTCGTTGTGTTATTAAAGCATTTAAATTGGCAATCACTTTTGATAATTAAAATCTGGCAAACAATTTGGCTCTAAATGGCTAATTTATCTATAAATGGGTAAGCATGGTGGTGTCCAGTTAGCGACAAACTATGGCAGCGATCCAACGTGTCCTTGTATTGAATCAGTGACGGCGCCGGCCGAGGAGCCGTTTAGTCTATGACATTTTTTTTATTCGGCAAAACTTAAGCCCTTTTGACATTTTGCCTGAAGTGACTATATAAAAAAAAAATCGCCTCCCAAGACAGCTCATTATGGAGCTGCTGGACCTTCTCAGTCCTGCGCTTGCCAGGCTAACACGGCATAATTTCGCTTTAAGCCCTGAAGTCCAGCTTCTTGCAGTGATAAGGTTTTTTGCTACAGGGAGCTTCATCGAGGTCGTGGGAGAGGGCTATGGCCTAAGCAAGACCTCAGTTTGGAGGTGCGTCCACACTGTCACCAATGCCCTTCTGCATATCGCGAAAGGGATACACGGCCATAAACGTGCAGGTTATAGTGGACCATAGGGGTGTGATCTCCAACCTGGTGGCAAGGTCCAGCAAAACTTCAAGTTCCTCTGACGAGAAGCTTGATGCCCTTTTTTTACGTTGCTTTCCCACCATATTCTGTATCTAACTCTCTCTCTCTCTCTCTGTTCATTGTAGATAGGTTACTTTTTATTGAAAACATTAACATTGCCAATCGATTCTGATTGTAAAGTACCTTACCTTTAATATAAAAGTGTATTACATAATTTTTAGAAGTCGTTAAACCCATGTCAAGAAGCGGCACAAGTGGCACAACGGGATAAGGAGGGTGGATGATTAGCGAGGGATACCCGGTTCGTCTAACCGTCACAACATGTCGTGTGAACATATTACTGACCATTTGATCATTTAATTTATAGTCTATATTTTACTTATAACTTAAACTGTTAAAATAAATGTTACCGGAATAATTTGAGGAATGTTTCATTTGCATAGAACGTGTTGTCTTTCTTAACGCTGTAATGCACCTTTGCTTGAAGTGGAAAAACCGATTCCTGAGCAATCAATGCCAACTAATTCAGCACCATTACTCGGGACATTGCCTTTGTATTGTCGGACGTAAGAGGCAGCGTGTTAAGAAGCTTCCTAAGGGACACTTCGGGGAACACACTTAGGGTTAAACAACTTTGGTAAGATATATCTTTCGAGTCTTCTTAGCGCGCTAAGAATAAGCGTTATCGGGGAACCTGGGCCAGATCTGAATCAAATGATTCGTGCTACACGATACAATTAAAGCTCTTCGAAAGAATGAATCATTTTGCAACGCAAGGGTTTAACTTATTCGGAGTTTCAACTTTGTTGATACTGTAAATGTTATTTGCTCAAATTCCTATATAATGTATTCGTTGTTTGAATAACCGTTGAAATTAAATAATTAATCGGCAAAAAATTGTGGTCGCGTTAAATAGCATACAGTTTCAGTCGTATTAAACACTTTTCGTGACATGACACATTATCTGGTACTTGCCTAAAGAATTGGTTTATGACGTACTTTGTTAACAGATTAAACTAAAATTAGGTTACTTTAAAGCCTTGCTCTAAAAAAAAAAAAAGTTTCCAAAATGCACAAAACTAATAATGGGAAAAATGTAATCAACATACCAACTCCATAGAGAATTCTAAGTGATCAAGGCCTTAGGACATTTCAATTCAGCTCATTCCAAGGGTTCCGCCAGTAGTGGGCAATCATGCAACATAATCAATGACAAACATCAGAGTAAACGATGAGGGAGGGACAAGGGAAGTTAGCGAGTGAAGGGCATTTAAAAAATTGACTGGAACACAGCCTTAATCCACACTATAGTGTATCCCATCATGCATCATGTCCTCGAAATAAATAGTGAGACTTTTTGCTGAGATCTCATAAGAGGTCACGGAAACATTTCCAATGTATGTTAAATATTAATGATAATTAGATATTACATATAATAAAACAAAGAGTTGCACGTTTTATTGGTGCAAATGAGTAGTGTTGATATTTGCAACTGCTTTTTGATCATATGTTATATAGACTACTTAACAGACATTCAGAAGTTGATTTTAAAATGCAAAGTATTGAAAATAAAAACACCTGCATTTTTACAACACCATAAGTGTGTCCTATCAGGTAACGAAAAGATCTACACACACTTGTGGTCTTCATGCACACTTGGACCAAACATAGAAAATACATCATGTAAGCAGTCAAGTGGTCATGGGCAAAGAATGCAAGTGTGGGTTTTTGGACAAGGAAAGTGTTGCTTTCTGAATGAATCAGTTCTTTGAAAGAATTGGTTAAACTAATGACTGTTTTGTTTCTAAATGAATCATTGTGTTTTTTTTGTGTGTGTTTTTTTTACCCTTACAGATATGTGAACTATTCTTTGGATTTTCTAAATTTCTGACCCTGATATAAACATACAATAAAAAAAAATTCTCAAAGGGAAGACGAACACATCTTGAGTGAAAAATAGCACTGATGGAACACAACCTTCATATGAACTCCCCCTTACACAGCATTCTATGCGCAACAGTACTAATAAGCACATGAAGCTCCTCTCATTCATTCTCATTCATTCCAGCGCATGTATTTCTCCATGGGTAACCATGATAGACGTGATTCACAGACCCCCCTCAAGCAAGAAGAGGTGTGACTAATGCTTTCGCAGGGCTGGGACAGATCCCATCCCCTTTGGCATTTCTTTAATGGAAACTCATCTTTAAAAATTCACATTCAGTTTGATAAGCAGTGAGTTACTGCTGTTTTTAAACTCAAAGGCTTTGTCAGATTTGTCCAAACAAGAGACTGAAAGCTTCCCAAACCCTAGCGCGAGACAGCATGCCAACATTACAGAAAAATATGCTTATTATTTCTCATGTGCAAGAGCATCCTGGTGGAAATGCATAGCACTTTGCAATGCAAACATATTAATCAAAAGGTGCTTGGCTGGTGGAAGTCATCCAACGCACACTAATCTATCTCAGTGTGAGTGGGTTATCTTTGCTTTTCTGCTCAGATTTCTGACACTTTCGCAAGCAGGTGTTCGATTCCCTATCAGTGACTTTCCGTATGCATCCTACGTTAAATACACTTAGTAAAAAACCCATCCATACTTTCTGAGACATATGAGTCTTATTATGGGTTATCTGGGGCTGTGATGGGTTTGGGTGGTGTAATGATACCATTGTCTACTCCAGCTGTGAACCGGAGCTCTTGCGACTGGACCCAGGTTCACATATCAGGACCCGATGACCTATTTTGACTATTGCAATCTCAACCTCCAAACAACGCCCAGATTTTGAGGCATTTTCTAGCCCCTCCGCACAGTGACAGGTGTCCCGTGTTTTACACTCACACACACACATACTCTCAGTGGGAGAGCATAAACTTTTCACAGTGTCACCCAGGTCTAACACTGAGTGACAAGAAGAGAAAGGGGCTTCCTTCCGTTTCTCTTCACTGCTCCTGATGCTCTCCTGGGTGCATCACCTGCTTTGAGAGAGAAACACTCCTTCAAGAGATTTTCATTTTTAGATCCAGCCCATTGGCAGGAAGCATCAGCTGTGAGCTTTATGTCAGAGGTTAAGTAGTACCCATAATACATTGCTCATTCTTAGTGTGATTAAGGCTTATAAGCCTGGTGTAAATTATGTGTTATGTTATCTTGACAACATAAATTCACAGTTTGAAAATCTAATAAAAAATGTATTGAATGTCTGCTCCATTGCAACCGGAGTCAGTGAGTTGAACCAGATCAGTCCCATCCATGGCCGAATCAGTCAAGTTATGAAAAATGTCATGAACATGATTCAAATGAAACTTCAGTCATACTTTAATAATACTTTTAAAATGCTTTTGCATGCTTTTTGAAGTCTTGGCCCCCATTTAGTGTAATGCATGGAAAGCCTATAATGAATTTTGTCCAAGTAAGCACACAATGCTTTCAGGGAAAGCCGGACAAGTCCCTGCATGGGTTCCCTTTCACTCTGGTCTGCATTGATCCCTGTATTGGCAGTGCCCACTAAATACAAAAAGCAAATGGAACCTCTTAGTAAACTCTATTCAGACATCTGCACAAAACCTCCACAGCACGGGGCAGCATCCAAAAGGTCACTCAATCGATTCCACTGGACTTTATTAGGACACATACCGAAGGGTATATTTTTCACAGGGCATGTTTCATTCATGTATAGTGTACAGAATTGACTGGCGCTCCCAAGGGTCTGTCTGGAAGGATTTAGAACGCATCATTGCTCTTAGTTTATATGTCGGTCTCTAGAGGGTGATGTGGAGAACCTGTCTCCTGTCTGTTGGTGGGCTCCTGCAGTGGCAGAAATTGGAAAATCAACATTAAGTGCCTGTTCACATGTTTTATTCATGACCTGAAGTTTGCAGTATGCTCTCTGGAAGTTTGAAGGTCTGAAGGGAACCGGAAATCAAATCAAGAATATCATAAAGACTTGATGTTGGGCTTTTTTCTAACTAATTAGGCCTAGATTTTAGATTTATATATTTGAATTGCATTTCAAATTTCCATCCATTTGGATTACACAGTTTTAACAATAAATAATCTAATAAATCTGATGCAAGTTTGAAACAAGATTTCTGGCATATTGTATTATTACCTATTTTCATCTATTGATTTTATTTAAATAATCATAATTTCAAAATGTATGTATTCAAATAGCTTAGAATCAGCAAAAACACTTTGAATATCTTTGCAACCACTCGCAGTACAGGCAAGCAGCACTCATATTTTCTTCAGAAATGTAAGAACATTGTTTGAAGTGCTGTGTGAGGATGGATGGTGTGATGCTCTGGGCTGTTTCTGCCTGAAAAGTAAATCTCTCCTGCATTGGCTGACCACTCTTGTAATATACTGGATAAATGAGAACGGACTATATGGCAAAGCTGCCATCTTGTTTACATGCGTCCTGTTCTTGTAGACATCATCAATTAATTGGAAGAAAGAGAAGAGCATTACAAGCATACAGCTGTTAACAGTTATTTTTCTGAATGCTATATGGGGCTGGTCATATAATTATAATATCATCAAAAAGTTGATTTATTTCACTAATTCCATTAAAAAAGTGAAACTTGTATATTATAAACAATACATAGTCATTCATTACACACAGACTGATATATTTCAAATGTTTATTTATTTTAATTTTGATGATTATTACTGACAGCTAAGGAAAATCTCAAATTCAGTATCTCAGAAAATTAAAATATTGTGAAAAGGTTCAATACTGAAGACACGTGGTGCCACACTCTAATCAGCTAATTAACTCAAAACACCTGCAAAGGCCTTTAAATGGTCTATCAGTCTAGTTCTGTAGGCTACACAATCATGGGGAAGACTGCTGACTTGACAGTTGTCCAAAAGACGACCATTGACACCTTGCATAAGGAGGGCAAGACACAAAAGGTCATTGCAAAAGAGGCTGGCTGTTCACAGAGCTCTGTGTCCAAGCACATTAATAGAGAGGCGACGGGAAGGAAAAGATGTGGTAGAAAAAGTGTACAAGCAATAGGCATAACCGCACCCTGGAGAGGATTGTGAAACAAAACCCATTCAAAAATGTGGGGGAGATTCACAAAGAGTGGACTGCAGCTGGAGTCAGTGCTTCAAAAACCACTACGCACAGTGGTGTCGGATTCCTTGTGTCAAGCCACTCTTGAACAACAGACAGCGTCAGAGGCATCTCGCCTGGGCTAAAGACAAAAAGGACTGGACTGCTGCTGAGTTGTCCAAAGTTATGTTCTCTGATGAAAGTACATTTTGCATTTCCTTTGGAAAGCAGGGTCCCAGAGTCTGGAGTAAGAGAGGAGAGGCCAAGGTCCAAGGTCCAAGGTCAACGCAGCCGTATACCAGGAAGTTTTAGATCACTTCATGCTTCCTGCTGCTGACCAACTTTATGGAGATGCTGATTTCATTTTACAGCAGGACTTGGCACCTGCATACAGTGCCAAAGCTACCAGTACCTGGTTTAAGGACCATGGTATCCCTTTTCTTAATTGGCCAACAAACTGCCGTACGTGCTCATATCTTTCATGTTCATACTTTTCAGTTGGCCAAGATTTCTAAAAATCCTTTCTTTGTATTGGTCTTAAGTAATATTCTAATATTCTGAGATACTTAATTTGGGACTTTCCTTAGTTGTCAGTTATAATCATCAAAATTAAAAGAAATAACATTTGAAATATATCAGTCTGTGTGTAATGAATGAATATAATATACAAGTTTCACTTTTTGAATGGAATTATTGATCAACTTAAATAAATCAACTTTTAGATGATATTCTAATTATATAACCAGCACCAGTATTTTATATGCATGCACACACATACTAATACTTATAGGTCCTTACCTCAGCAGAGGCTAACAGAAAATTATCTGTAACAGTCTTCTCTGATTGAAGGGAGAAAATAGTCAACAAAATAAAACAAATCCAATACTTGTAAATATGTGAGAGAATAATAATAATATATATATTATATCTTTTTTTTTTTTTTTTATAAAGTGAAATGGTCCAACAGTGACAAATACATAAAAAACTACAAAGGCAGAAATGGGATATTGCTTCTTCAATTCAGAAGACTAAGGCTGTGTAATGTCCCAGTGCAAAACGATATCCCTGTTTACTAGGTCAGATTGTAAGGTATTGCACTGCTAATTGCATTTCCACTCAGTTCCAGGTATCCTTAAGAACCAAAATTAGACACTAAATCATTTTGACCCGATAAATAGCTGCAAAAAAAGTATATTTTTGAAGATCTTCTAAAAACCTGTTAAAACAGCAAAAAGTGCATCACTCACCAAAACCATTTTAAAAAGGTGTGTTTTAACTGAAAAGGGTCCAACAGCAGTGACCGTCTCAACAAGTTTTAGATTACGCCGCCAAACCACTCAGATGTATAAAGGAGAAGTAGGCTACCCTCTGTGTGTTTTAGGGAGAAAAAAACAGACTTTCTATTTTCTGAGATCACTAGCCGGTAGAACAAGGCATGTCCAGGGGCAAGGTTGTGTCCATGAGGCTTTCTTCACAAACTTTCTGAAAACAGCTGAGCTTGTTAGTGAGCATCTCTTCTTCCTACATCCTGGCTTTGCCGTGAGTCAAGACAGCCATGCACTCAGGAGGGACATGGGGAGATAAAACACATGAAAGCGTGGCCTACCGAAGACGCATGGAGCTGCCAAATGGAGCTGGACTGAGCTGAGAGCCTGCACAATCCACTGGCATCCACACATCTCTTTCCAAACACTTCCAAACTTCTGCTTTTTATCTTAACATGGTCCTGCTGTCCCAGAGAGAAAGAGTGCGCAGTTGGCTGGCGTTAAACTCTTTTTGAAGTGTTGCTCAGCTGTTATGGGACCTCCACAGAGAGAGGGAGAAAGTAAGAGACGGAAGGAAGGAAACAATTGAGATAAAGACAGAAGGTCATACAAACGAGAGAGATTTGGTGCGGAAGGAGAATGGGCTCTTCACAGGATATAAGTTCAACAGAAACGGCAATGATCAAAAGGAAAATCCCTCATGAAGACAACTTCAGCTGCTCATCTAAGATAAAGCTACCTTTGAGATATTTACGCTTAGCAAACAGGAATCTGTGTGCCACTTTTGTCGTTCTTCACTGCTAAGTTATTATAACAGCGCTTGCAGGACATGGAGGCGCTGGCGTGATAACCTGCATTTTTCTCCCCTTGTAGTGGATATAGCTTAAAATACATCTCTGCAGTAAAGAAAACTAGTTTATTAATAATTAATAAAAAGATCTCCTTACCATTTTTTCCTGATACATTCAATTGTTACTTTTGCTGGTGCTCTGTGGCAAGCTTTATGTGTGCGCTTGAACGCAGAAATCACAAAAAAAAAAATATTTTATGGTCATTTTAACCAATTAAAATGAGCTTAAGCAACACAGTTGCTGAATATTTTGCTATTATTTTATGCATTTTTAAAATGTAAAGAAAAAAAGTAAAGACCTGTTATTTAAATGTTAAACATAAGTGAACACTAAAAAGTCTTTCTATTTACTCAAAAACACAAATTTGTATACTGGAATCTTTTCAGTATTGACTGAGTTATATAACTATAAAACGTTGACTGAGTTACACTAAAAATATATGTCTTAAAAATAGCATAAAGATTGATTAATTTAGTGTAACTACTTTTAAACTATACAGTTGAATCAAAAAGTCATTTTTTTTTCAGTGTATTATGAAATTATATGTATGCTACTGTGCAAATAGTTGGGAGTTAAGTTTATTTTTTGAAATATTTTTTTTCCACGCAAAGATGCATTGAAATTATTAAAAGTGAGCACCAAATCAGCATATTAGGATGATTTCTAAAGGATCATGTGACACTGAACACTGGATTAATGGTTGCTTAATACTCAGCTTTGCATCACAAAAATAAATTCAAATAGAAAATAGTTATTTTAAATTGTAATAATATATGTAAAATTATTTCACAGTATTGCTTTTTTTTTACTGTATTATTTGATCAAATAAATACAGCCTTGGTGAAAATAAGAAAATAAAAATGACTAACCCCCAGGGTTGCCAGGTCTGCGAAACAAAACCAGCCCAATTGCTAATTAAAACTAGCCCGAAAGTATAGCTCAAATGCATTTATTTTTTTCACAGTTTTCCACTCCACTGGGCATTCCCTGCATCGAAATCATGTTCCAGAGAAGGGAGATCAGTTTAACCTGCGGATTAAACAATGTAACAGTATCCCAATTCCAGGAGAAAAAAGGGGATTTGGCAACACTGCGTACCCCAGAATGCAATTTTTTATTTAATTTAATTTAATTTTTTATATACTAACTAGATGTTGTGATACTAGCTTTATTGTAATAAAGATCCAGCTAAACATTGTGCTGCATTCTCAGCATTGTCACAAGGAGTGCTATAGCAGGCATTAATGTGAACTTTTTATAATTGGTTTTACCCTTCATGTCAACTACTGTCATGGCAGAGCACTATGTATGAATGATGAATGATGACAGAACTTCACCTTCTCAAGATGTTATTATCCATATCAGTCAAACTTTAAGTATAATCGGTTGTTGACGGCAAATAAAGGCCAATTTAAAGTCTAAATATAACTTTTACTGCTCTGTAAGGTGCTTCTAAAACTTGCAGCTAAATAATCAGGGCAAATATGATGCTTTTCAGAGTTCTCATTAGCAACAACTGGCTATGAATCCAAGTTTTATCCTCATCATAAATCTGTGCACAGTCCATCAAGCCATAAACCTGTCACTGAGCCAATGACCAATAATTGAGAGTGAATTCAAGGCTTTGCTACTCTAATGGGATTCTGATACTAGAGATCAATCTCTCTCTCTTCCCACAGCTCATTAATGCTCATCTTCCCACATTTGGAATGCAGTAAGTGTCTGTTCTCCGCTCTCCTCTCACCTGCAGGCCATTTCCAGCCCTGCCTCTGCATCTATCAGCCCACCGCCGAGATGTTACATGCTGCATGTTTGCCGCACGTTTGCCGCACTCTCGCTGTGTAATGATGTAGACAATCTGTGCGCTTTTAAAAATATATTAACCATATGCCCTTGGGGATCTAGCCCCCTCCGACAGGGAACGGCAGAATGACTGTTATGCATGGCAGCTAGCTCACAAGGCTCGGATGGAGAGCCAGGCCGTGTTAATAGGATGGCAGTGCTACGCTGCCGTTTAGATACATCAGGGGTAAAGAAAGAGAAAGAGATTGTCAAACACGAAGCAATCTGTGTGTTTGTAAATATAACCTGTGTATCTGCACTCCTGGGCATCGGCAGCAGAAAACTGCACTTGTTCCAGAATATTAATCACACAAGGGAAAAAAAGGCCTCCTTCACATCAAAGTGGGAGAAAAAGGACAAAACAGGATGGCTGTGTCATGCACTCAAACACCCTCACTCTTTCTCCATCTCACTGCATCTCAGCTTTCATCCATCCACCCGCTTAAGTCCGTTTTTTGATATTTTTAGTGTAAGCGCTTATGACACATCAAATTTTGAAAAAAAAAATTCACTTTTTTTATATAAAATTTAATAGAATTAAATTGTTTATTTATTTATTATTTAAGAATGGAAACTACATTTAGTAAGGTTCAAAAGTCTTTTGTTCAAAAAAAGAAAAAAGAAAGAAAAAGAAGTATTCAACAATATTTCTAGGTTCTAATCAAACTGATGTGATTATTGGAATCTAAACATTCTCAAATTCAGCAAAATTAGATCATATATTTTTGTTAAGCTATTAATATAATTTATATTGATATGAGATTATAAGAAAGAAAGAAAGAAAGAAAGAAAGAAAGATAGAAAAAAAGAAAGAAAGAAAGAAAGAAAGAAAGATTGTGCATTGTACCTTTGGTTTCAGAATATTGGACTGCTGTTGTGTATATAACTAAATTGTAAAAAGTGTAAACGTGCAGTTGTTACACCTTAAAGAGCGGTCTAACTGATCTCACTCTTAAAATGACTCTCCTTGGTGTATTCTAAAATAAAGTCTTAGAAACACACAGCTTTTCACTTTACAAGATATTAATTGATGGACTGGAGTGACATGGATTACTGTGATGTTTTTATCAGCTCATTCTGACGACACCCATTCACTGCAGAGGATCCATTGGTGAGCAAGTGATGTAATGCTTAATTTATCTAAATCTGTTCAGATGAAGAAACAATAAATAATAGAATAACAATAACAAGAATAACAATTTTTGAGTGAACTATTCCTTTAATCTAGCATTGCAAGAGAATAATGCGTCCTTTGAGGAAGAAGGATATCAAACAAAATTAAATAAAACTATATTAAAACATTGCATTTGAAATAAGTAATATTTTCTCTTCCTTTTATTTTCTTTAATTATTAAATTATTTATTTAATTATTAAAGCTTACAATCAATTGCATTAACACTTCTACAATAAGCCGTTAAGAAGAAAGGTATCTAGTTTTTTTTATTTCTGGTTTAAAACAATGATTCACAACCTGGTGGTACTCTGAAAGGTTATACTTTTTTTTTGTTAAAACTGTAATTCTTTGTTTCTGAAATGTGTAACTTCTCATAAAAAATCTGTTCTGGTTCATTTGTGGCATATTTCATACTTGCTGAGTTTGCTTGGTATTCATATTCCACCATACAAAGAATGGAAATGATTTTACTTTTGTTAACTGAAGCCCCACCTGGATTTAATTTAGAAATAATTTCACCATTAGGCCTTTCTCAGAGAAAGTTTCTCTGTGATTGCACGCGGAACTGTCAAGATGTGTGACAGACAAACAAGCTCAGGTGTCTCATTAAAGCAAGAGCAAGAATCTTCAATCTTTTTTTTTTTTGCCACAGTAACAATATTTTTTTGTGTAAAAGTGAATCATTCTAGTAACAGCTGCTCTAATAAATTATTCAAAATGGGGGATAAACATTGATTACCTACTTGTGGATTATTGTGATGTTTTTATTTCTCCAAAATCTGTTCTGATTAACAAACAAACGCATCTACATCTAGTCTGGGCTGAGGATGAGTAAATTTTCTGCTAATTACATTTATTTATTTATGTGTTTGTTTGTTTATTTATTTAAATTTGTGTTTATTTATTGAATTATTATATATTCGGGATGAAATGTTTCTTTAAAACAAAGCTTATATGTGGCATATATCCTTCCTTATAAATTTCTAAAGCACAGCGCTGGTCAGACAGTCTCAGTTTTAGTAGCCACAAAGGTTTCTAGGTTATAGCCAGACAATTCAGCCACCAGGACACAATGCCATCTAATATCACATCACTCTGCCAGTGACTGAGAGTGATGGATGCTCACATCTGAAGAATGTCTGCTGAGGCAGGAATTTGTGCATGGTGCTCTTGATGGTGAGTAATAAGGACGAGACGTACTACAGGAACTAGTGTAGGAAAACACATATGTCACGGAGTCACAGCCTACCCTCTCTACATGCCACGCCTACTCGTTCACAATCACCAGAATTCTGAACACCTGTCCATCATCACCAGGCTCTCATATAAGGACCATTACTTCCCCTCACTCCTCGTCTGATCTAGCATTGACCCACATGTACTTACCTGAACCCTCGCTATCACTGTTGCTCCCCTGGATACCCGTTGTTCCTTCATCGTCAGTTCCTCTGTGCCTATTCCTATTCCTGTTACTTCACCTGTGTCTGAAACCTCTGTCACAATAAATACAGCTACACGTTCACCTACCTCTGTGTTCCCATCTTGTGTCTGACAGAAGATCAGACCATATGCAGAGCTCTCCGGACACAGGCCGGGACCGCAGCGCGGATCCATTTGCTGCACTGGTTCACGCTGTAAGGTCCTCACTACCACAACCCACGACGAACCTAACCCATGTTTCTCCCGAGATCATCACGGCCGCACAGCAAGCACTCCAGCAGCCACCTGCAACAACGACTACTTCGTCAGCTGCCTCTGCCAGTCCCGTGGCATGACCAGCGACATACATCGGCGACATACAGCGGCGCAGAGGATTGCAGCGGGTTTTTGCTTCAGTGCTCGCTCTACATCGAGGCCAACACTCACCTGTTCCAGAATGAACACGGTCGTGTTGCATTCATCATCTCGCTTCTCTCTGGACAAGTACTACAATGGGCTCAACCCCTCTGGGAAACAAATGCTCCGGTAACGACTTCACTCTCCACCTTCTTTGCTCACATGAAAGATGTTTTTGGTCATCATACCGCTGAACTGTCCGTCCATGATCAGTTATATCATATTCACCAAGGAGAGGAGTCCGTCAGCATGTATGCTCTCCGATTTCGCACTCTGGCTTCAACGAGTGGTTGGAACGAAACTGCTTTGATAACTGCTTTTCATCATGGTCTGCGAAGGGAGGTTCAGCAGCTAATAGTCGTCTACGACGATACCATGGGACTTGAGAATTTTATTCAGAAGACTATCAGAGTGTCACAACGTTTATATGCCTCCCACATGAATACTCCCGCTGTCAGTCCTCTGCCTGCTTCAACATCTGTTGCCGCCCCAGCACCTGAACCAATGCAGGTTGATTCAAACCATCTGAGCAACGCGGAGCATCTTCGATGGATGAATAAATCACCTGTGCCTTTATTGTGGGGGAGACTGACATGTGATTCCCAACTGCCCGGTCCGACCTCCATCCCCAGCTGTGAGTACCCTCCAATTTCCACCTCAAACCTCTCAACTCATTAAGACTCTGGTCCATGTCGGTAATTCTCATTCCTGTGTTTCAGCGCAAGCCCTCATCGACTCTGGGTCGGCTGGGAACTTCATTAGCACCCAAATCCTCCAAGAATTAAATGTTCGTCAGAAGAAATGCCCAGTCGACCTGAGAATACTCACCATCCAAGGAAAGCCGCTGGGTAGAGGTCGTGTCCGCCATTACTCCCCCACACTATTCCTCCACGTTGGCAGCCTGCATATGGAGGAAATGACGTTCATGGTGCTGGAGGAGTCAACCGCGGACATCATCCTGGGACTCCCCTGGTTAAACGCCCACCAGCCACATATCCAATGGGCAACCGGTGAGATTCTCAAATGGAGTGATGAATATTTTGAGAAGTGAATTAATCGCCCAAGAAAGCCCCGACCGAAATCTCCCACAACTCCTGATCATCTTCCTGTCCTGTCCACCTCTGTGGAGAGCCCGGCGACTAATGTGATAGTGGAAATCCCACCAGCGTACCGGGCGTTCCAGGATGTATTCAGCAAGCGGTTGGCGACACGTCTACCACCTCATTGGCCATGGGACTGTGCCATCGACCTCCTGCCTGGAGCAACCCTCCCAAAGGGTCAGATCTACCCTCTGTCCATCTCGGAACAGAAGGCCATGGAGGAGTATGAGGCCTTCGAGTTTCTTCTTCGTGGCCAAAAATCTCAAGTCACTCTCATGGACAACACCTGCCCGAGAAGCCTTCTCCCTACTGCAACAGGCCTTCCTATCGGCTCCGGTCCTGGTTCACCCCAATCCAGATCTACCCTTCATAGTGCAGGTTGACGCCTCAGCAACCGGGATCGGAGCGGTCCTCTCTCAGCGGCAGGGTGACCCCCCACGGCTCCATCCATGTGCCTTCTATTCAAAAAAGTTATCCCCGGCAGAGCAGAATTACGTGGGAAACCGGGAGCTCCTAGCCATAAAATCAGCTCTCGAGGAATGGAGACACTGGCTGGAGGGAGCCAAGCAACCTTTCCAAGTCATTACAGATCATCACAATCTTGAGTATCTCAGAGAAGCCAAACGCTTGAATCATCGCCAGGCCCGATAATATAATAGTATCATAAACATAATAGTATCTTCAGTTCAAGATCCATCGGGTTGTTGACGAGTTTGGCACCTACAGGCAACAAGCATGAGCTCTAAGCGTGAATTCAAAAATTCAGCAGGTTCACCAGAGGAACTCAGCAACTTAAAACATGACAATCAACCACAACAAAACTACAAAAAACAGATGTCTGAATCTATTAAAACTTAAATCTATCACACTAATGTAAAAAAAAATTAAAATGGTGTCGGAAAGATTTTCTCACCAAGGGTGCATTTATTTGATTGCAAATATAAAAACAATAATATTGTGAAATATTATTACAAGTTAAATTGTTTTCGAATTTAATATATTTCAAAATGTAATTTATTCCTGTGCTGGCAAAGCTGAATTTACTTATATTAAAGTCTGAAAGCCAACACTGCAAGAGTAAAACATTGAAAGTGATACATTAAATCTATCTGAAAGGAGCAAGTTACCAAAAGAATTTGGCTATTTTCATAGAACAAATATTTGAAGTCTGTTGTTTTAAGAAAAATCAGGCCAAGTAACCAAAAAGTGCATTTAGTTTGAATTTTGTTACTTTCTGGTTACATAGTAAATCAAAACACGGCACATTGGAGCTTGAATGCATGTGTATAATTAGCCGTCTTACTGGTGTTCGGTGAATGTGATGAGACTCGCTGGTGTTTGTCTAATCAATGTTCTGTTTATGTTTGCATATGAAGTCCTTCTGGCCCTGACCTCAGCTAATGATCTGGACTGCAGCCAGCTGAAGAGAAACTGCTATGTTGTTCACTTTCCAATCATTTCTGTACTCATGAATCCATGTTTGACATGCAAAAAGTATGTCTTGTCTTCGTCATTTCCTCTTCACCTGCTGATTTTTAGTAACTTTGCAGATTTTTAGTATCTTAAAAAAAATTTGTGTTTTAGTCTTCCTCAACCAACTTTTTTTTTTGCAACCAAATCTTTTAGAATTCCATATTAAAATGGCCATGATCCATAAAATGAAAATATATGGGTATGGTCACAAGCATCGCAAAGCATAAGAACCACAGAAGTATAAGTTTCCTGCCATTCTACAGTATAGAATATAATTTGTACATCAGCATATTCAAAATGACTCTGCCACATACCCCTTGTTTGTTTGGTGTTAAAGAAACTATTTTCAGGGCAGTGAAAAATCAGCGACTACAGTCATTTTTTGTGGATTATGGACAAAATTTATGGAAGGAGAGTATTTAAACAAATTTTCCAAGATTTGTGGTATTGGATTTTCTGGTATTTGTCAAATGCTGTGATCCATTCAAACAATGTCATATTTTAGATAGAGTGATGCAAAATCCTGAAAAACTACTAAACAAAAGGGACAAGAAAACAGCACTAAGACAACGTTAAATATGGGTAGAGTCTTAATACAACAAGGACAAACATGGTTTCTGCCAACAACAAAGATTTTTCTTTTTTTAATATATATTACATTAAATTTTTCATTCTAAACCTCTAAATTAGAGAGAGATTTATATATTTATATATATTTTTTTCAGAATTTGATCAGAATTATGTAATCAGAGCTGTATTTTGTTCTTTCTGCACATCTCTCCTCAACACCTTTCCTGCAGTGCAGTGGGATCTTTTCAGAAAATGATGCATATATATACACCACTCGGTTTGCTCTTCAATCAGTTGCCCATCACACTGGAACACCCTCGAAAGCATGTGGCTGTGCTTTTGGGTGCAGTTTGGCTTGAATTAAGCTCAGTGAAGCATGAAAAGAGAGAGGAAAGACGTGCATCACTGAAAGAGAGAGAGAGAGAGAGACCCACAGTTGTTATGCCTCAGCCTGTGGCTGCATGGAAATAGACCTAAACACACTCTTTTCTTTGCTTGTCTGTACAGACAAACACACACATACACAATCACATTTTGCATACGCATTTACACGCACACTCACTTTTGAATTACTTTGAGATGAAGACTTCCATTTTAAATTTGCCTGAAGTGTAGAAGCACTTAAGTGGAAAACTAATCATAAAATCATTGTCTGTGCAGATTGACATCATTATAAAGAGTTCTCAAACTCAAGCGTGAATTACAATGTTTCATTTTCTTGTAAGAAAGAGCAAGCTAAAGAATATTAAACATATGATTTATGCTGGCCTAGACTATATGTGCAAATGAAAATTACTTTACAGTATAAACACCAAAATACAACTGCAAACGCATTAAAGGAATCATATTCTATACCGCATTCTATATTATTATTTTCTCCTGAATTCCACCAAAAACATGACATTTTATACACGCCTCTCTCTGACCCTTAATTATAAAGGCTGTTTCTGCAACTGTACCTTTCTACAGTTCTACATGAAAATGATCATGATCTGTAAAATGAAAATATATGGAGTAGAAGTATTTTAAAAAACAGTCTGTGATGTGACTTTATCACAGTCTGTCATAACTCCTTCTACATTTCATCAGTACATCCACTTACTGTATTCAAAGTGACATTTGACTGATGCCAAACGCCGCGATCAAATCAAACACTGCCAGATTTTTAGATGGAGAACATTAAATATGGGTCGAGTCTCACTGCAACAAGGACCACATATATATATATAATATTGGAATAGAAATAATATTGATACATTTTGCTGCTCAAAGGAAGGAATTTTAAGGAAATTATTGAATTGATATTTTTAAGATGGATTTCCTCAACAGAGAAAGTGATGTATTATTTATAGTTTTTTTTTTTTTTTGGTTATGCTTAATTTAATCCTCATCATATATTCATATTCAAGAAGTTACTCATTACTGTTACTCATTTATGTTTATCTTTAATTTAGTTTGATGTATGTTCATATGTAATATTTGTAGTATTCGTTTTAAATGAAAACATTAAAATTGATGAAGTAATTTGAAAAGCTGAAAAGAAAAAGTTTTTGTGCTGAGACTGATAATATTTTAGATTTCTTTTTTTTTTAAATAGATCAATGTTTATAATTAATCACAATTGAAAGTAAAAAAAAACAGCATTAACAATCAAATAAAAAATATAAATTTTAATATAAATATCTAATAATATTAAATAATATTAATACATGTTAGCATTTCAATTAAGGACATTTTGAAGAGGAACTGAAGCACTTTTCAAAACATCGTCTTCCAGCACACACATCACTAAAATTCCATACTACTTCATAACTACATTTCCACCTGCATGGTGAACAGGTGGCTGCCAACACTGCTTTCAATACAGCCAAATGATAGAGGGAGAGTCACATCTGCAGCGAAAGAGTGCTGTGAATGGAGCTAATCTATCAGGAGCTGAGATATGGCAGTGGAATGGAGATGCACATTAAATGAAGGTAAAACACAGTCAACGCAGCCAAGCAGTTGTGGATATGATTTATAGTTATTCACCAGCAGACAGGAGGGAGACGTGTGGGAGATGATGATCTATGAAAGAAAGATTGATGGTAAGTAGAAAGAAACACATCCAAGATTACTTCTCCCTCCTCAATCTAATGTTGCATTCAAGTTACATCAGAATGATGGTATTTAGGAGATGAATGCACAACATTGCCAGTGGAAATCATGGCTGTTTTATTGAGCCAATTGTCAATTAAAGAAAAATCATGGCAGAAGTTAATTGTTATTAGTCATAACTAAGACTGCACAATTGCACAAGCTGTATTCTGACTACTATTCAGAAAGAATAGCTAAGGCTTCTCCAGGTTCTCCACCCTCAGATGGTGGTCTCTCATTAATCCATTGATTAATAAGAGCTGTAATCTCAGCGTTTCTCTCTCTAATCTATTGAACTGACCTGCCTGCCAGTGCTTTTTCTGGCCCCACAATCTTTTATTTTTTTGTGCTGGATCCGTTCTGAGCCTTCAGGGAGGACAGAGCTGGGAAAAACTTGATGTTCCATCTCCAGGATCTTGGGTTTGATTTGAAGTGATACGAGACTCAGGTCAAGCGTCCTCAGAAATACAGCTGGCCATGCTTCAGGCTGGATGAGCAAATTGCAGGTAGCTTCCTCTTGAGCCGCCGGTGGTCCCAGGGGGGATGTAGATAGTTTACAGGGGGAAATGCCTTCATGAGCATTACCAAACCTTGCTTCTACAGAATCTCTACAGAATATCTGGATAGAGGAATACGGCTGATATCAAAGGCTTTAAAGGTTACGTGAGCATCTTTGACTTTGATTTCACCTCCATACTGCAATACCTGGGCATAAAACATTTATAGTTCGATTAAAAAAAAAAAAAACAGTTTGACTCAGTTTGTCAAATTTCTTCCATTCTAACATGGGATCATAGTGGGTATATTATGGCATTTGTTGTTAGATGAATGTACAGTAGTGCAGTACCTTTTTGTCAAAGAAATAACACACCTGGTTTGTACAGTATTGAACTGAGGATGCATATTAAATGACAATTTTTGAATTTGTATTGAATTTGAATTGAGGTATGAAACAGGATTCAGAATTAAAATGTCAATGTATGAGTTTTTAAATTAACATAAGCAATTCATTATAATATAATTTATTATTGTTACTATCATTACCTCTCATTATTGTTGAAAACTATTAAAATTGTTTTTGTACATTTAAATAAATCGGAAATTAAATAAAATTACATTAAAATACTGTATAAACTTGTTGTTGCATTGACAGCTGATTGAAATAAATTAATTTAAGTAAATTTACTAAAACAACAATAAATTAATCTTACATAGAAATAGAAATAAATAAAAATGACAAAATTGGAATTACTAAACGACAAACTAAATTTAAAATGAAAACTGAAAATACAAAAATAAAAGTTAATTAAAAAATATGCTGCTGTATAACATAAAAGTACATAATAATAATAATAATAATAATTAATACAACTAAAATAAAAAATACTAATACTTAAATATTTTCTGTAATGGATAAATGGTGTAAAATAAAAGTATTAGATAAAAAACTTAACTTAAAAAAATACACTAAAATTAAAAACTGAAATAAAATGATTTTGAAAAAATTACTAAAAAGTATAAATCAAATAAAAAAATTAAATGAACACTGAAAATAAAAAGCCTTCCCCCCCCCCCAAAATAAAAACTTGGATGGATGGATTGATGGATGGTTCAACTACAATAAAACCATAGGATTTATAGCACCACAGGATCTGCTGCAGGTTCAGTTCCAGATGTTCATTTGAAGTATATAGAGAATTAATCTGAAAGCACAGGAAATAAGTGTTGCTAAGAGTCTTGTCTATCCTTCTTTTAAATTTCAGTGCTCTCTGGTGTTTATCTGCTCTGTTGATCTCTAAGATGGATGGAAGCTCTGGCTGTCAGGCGGCCAGACACTCAAGAGTTGCTCAGTCTCAGATGGAGGAGCGGGGTTAAGTTGTCCTTGTAGTCCGAGTCTTATCTTTGCCTGCCTTGCTTCAGCTCAGCAGATAAGAGGAAGACTGTCAAGCCGATAGAATCAAGGTTACTAAATGACGGACAGTTTCAGGCTCCTTTCTCAACAAGCATCTGATGCAGTTGTTAATGTGTTTGGGTCTGCTAATCCGGGAAATAATTGCTGCATTTTATAATGCCATCATTCAATTCCAGAGGGAATTCCATCTTGTTCCCACTACCTATTTGATATAATGAACAATTCAATTGCCATCAGTAATATGCATGATATTGTGAAAATGGCAATCAAGAAACAAAATATATGCATGCAGTTTAATTTATTTATTTTTTAAATGTTTTTTGTGACCCACCCCCCCCCCCCTGTAATGATATTTCCCCTCAGCTGTTTTATATGTGATTTAACTTACTCAGATTCTGACATTATTTAAACACCATTATGTCATTCCAGTTCTAGTTCCATTTCCAGTCATTCAATTCAATTTTGAGTATATTTCGTCTTTCTACACATAAGGCAATCAAATAAAACAAACAAACAAAAAAAAAAATAATACTAATAAAATCTAAATGCATTTGGGGCGGGGTGTAAAAACAATATTTATTCAGAAATTGCTGGTAAATTTCACAATTACAAAGAAACAGCAGGTAAAACATTGACACTGATGTACAATTTTTAAGTAGCAAAATAAATAAACATAGTACTAGTATTTTCTTGTAAAACATACTCAAATAATATTTGTTTAATTTGCAAATTAGAAAAATTATAATTTCTTAAAGTGTAATATAAAAAAAGACAAAAGCACATAAACTGTGACAATAACAAACAGACATATCAATTTTAAAATTAAAATGAAAAATAAAAGCTAATTCTATATATTAATAAAAACTTTAATAGTAAACAAATAATAATGCTCCCAAGCTTTATTTGTTCATTCATTCTGGGATAATGAAAGAGACATTTTTTGTGTCAATAAATTTTTTTTTTTTTTTTTTTTTGAATGAAAAATATACAGGAAACAACAACATTTGTATACTAAAAGCTATGCTAATGATTAGAAATAAAACTTAAAAATAATAATTTAAAAATAATCACCAACATGAACCCAGGCTGTCAAGGAGTAAAAAGGCCCCAAAAATGTAAAAACAGCACCATAAAAGTATAGTCCATATGATTTGTGGGCTAATCTGCTGAAGCCATTCTATAACTTTGAGTGATGGTTTTGGTTTTCCACAGGAAAAATAACAGCACAGGGATTGGAATGAGACCTTTTTTTCTGTTCCGGCTGACCTATCCCTTTACTATGTGTGCATCAGCAACACAAACAGCAATAAAATAACCCATATACAAATAAATGTGTTGAACTGTGATAAATGAATATTTAAACCTAAGGAACTTGTTGAGAGCTGGAATGGTGTTGTGGTTTAGTATCGTGTTGGGTTTTATATTGAGTTTTTGTATTATGATACATCTCCTTTTTGGCTTCTAACATAAATAACCATAGGAATGGATAATGCAGTAAAATGCTGACAACTGACAGCCATCTTCTGTCTGACAAAAGTCATTGCCTCTGGCTGAGAGCCACAGATTCAAGAGCCGTGACACCCTGAAGAGAAGTCGTATTCTCCGTAGTGCCCTTGGTAGTGAGCCAAACCGAGCAGCAATACATCTCACTAACTTATTTACTGCTTAGAATTTTAGCTGACCTCATAAATGTTCTGTTAATCTGTGTAATGAATTAAACTCTAATAATCATCGGGAAGAAGGAGGCGGGAACCGGCGGACAATCAAATAACATTTTAATAAAAATTAAACACAAAACAGCGCACCAGCCCCTCACGGACGACTGGTGCGCTCAAATAAAAACCAAAACACAACTAAAATCCCAGGCCTGGTCCTCTCTCGTCCTTCACTGTCGTCGCTCCAGTTTTATATCCTTCCATCTCCTACGTGGGACTCGAGACCGGCAGTGGGTCGCAGGTGTCACTGATTTCCCAATCATTGCCGGCCTCCCTCCTTGTTCCCACGTCCCTCGGCCCCGCCCCACTCGCCACAATCTGTTAACAATCAAGTTCAAGGCAGACACGGTATTGTGTTTGAAGATGGTAATGATGCCATGCTGTAATGGTTTAAGCTTGTCATCTGAGCTTTAATAAAAACTCAATGAACTGTGAAGGCAGGAATCACAAACCCACCACCCAGCTGGATTTTAGTATTTGGCGATATTGTCATTTATTGATAATTTCAAAAATTGTAGAAACATCATCATGCTTCTAGAAGTCTCCATAAAGCATATTATGGATAATTTTGGGATACAGATGCTCTTGTTAGACAGCGATTTGAAGGGGAAATAATTCTTGTCAATCAAATCAAGTGTTCAAATAAATGTTTCTGGGCTATTTAATGTAATAACTTCATCCAAACTGTCTGCAACAGTCCGTCTCAAGATTTCGTAGATCAGTGAATGTATGAATGGAAAAATTATCATTTAAACCTAAAAATATTCACAATTGAAATTGATACATAGACATTTTTAAAGCTGATTTTCATATTAAAATGGTTAAATGGCATTATTATTTAGAATTTACCTAATTTGACCAGTTTCACAATTTGATAAATATATTTCTTTATCAATTTATCAAACCATGTGTAAACTATTCAGCTTGACTAGAAAATGCAGATTTTCTTATTTCAGTTGCAATGCTTTTTTTTTTTTTTTTTATAAGCATTTATAAATGTTTTGTAAAATGCAATGTAAATGTTGCATTTACAGATTGTTACTACATGTAACATTTGTAGAATTAAACAAATGTATTTAAATAGACCTATTTATATGTCAACTTCAAAAGTAATTCATGTATTTACAATATGAATTAATAAATAATAAGCAACAGATTGCTTCTTGTTATAACACAATGGCAAGCCAAATGTGAAGGGCTGTCTTCTTCTACTTGGGATCAAAAAACCTCATGGAAACGGACATTTCTGGAGACTGCATGAAGTTCACTCCGGCCTGTGTAAGGCATGTAGCATTACAGAACCTCCCAGTGACTCCAAAATACCAAGACCTCTTCAACCACATGCAACTAAAAGCTTTTCAGCCACTGAAAACTGCACTCTGCCCCATTACGCTAGGTACAGAAGAAGTCACTGGTTATGGATTTCATCACCTATATCATCAGTGAGAGGCTAGCAGTGGGTCAGAATAGTTGACTGTACATCCATCAAGTGAATTAACAAGGATGTCTGAGGCTGAAATAAAAAGAGACCCCCAAAAAATCTGCTTCTTGTAATAAAACAAAAAACAAAAAACACTTGGGAGCAAAATGTAGGCACTGTTCATTTATAAAACTGCTGTAATACAGGTTGAGAGTAACTACATGCATGCAAGTCACTGCAAACATACCAAAAGACCACTGGGGACATTGTTATGCAACTATTTACTCCATTGCACTGGATCGAATTCAAATAACAGCATGCATTAAACAGGTCTGTTAACAAATGAGCTCTCTGAATTGTGATTAAATTCACATTTGTCATAATTTGATCTCTTTTTAAATTGGTGACACTGGCTTTGTTTGCATTCTGTTGTTAATGCCAATTGATTGCCTCCATGACATACATTCTGAGCAGACTCAGGGTAACCTTTTCTTGTCATGTCTAATTGATTTTTTACTGCTATCGACAAAAGAAACTCAGTTTTAGGGTTTCATTTGATTTAAGAGTCACACACTCTTTTGTTTTACAGTTGCCCTCAGTTTCAGAGCTTATAGCTCTGTTCCAAATCTTAGTGAGCTGCCTACATAGACAACATATTTAGGCACTATAGACACATCCCTATTGTGAAGGCCCATTGTTAAAAAAGTTCAAATACTTTTAATAGAAGTATTTTAGCATCTACTAAAATGCCAAATCTTTTGCCAAATTTGCAAGGATGTATTAAATAGATGAAAAGTGACTTTTGTAACAAAACAAATGATTTCTATTTCAATTAAACACTGTTCTTTTGAACTTTATATTCATTTAAGATTCATGAAAGAAAACATTATAAACATTTCCAACATTAATAATAATAAGAAATGCTTCTTGAGCAGCAAATCAGCATATTAGAATGATTATGTGAGACTGTACAGTCGTGACCAAAAGTTTTGAGAATTACATAAATATTAGTTTTCAAAAAGTTTGCTGCTAAACTGCTTTGAGATCTTTGTTTCAGTTGTTTCTGTGATGTACTGAAATATTATTACAAGCACTTCATACGTTTCAAAGGCTTTTATCGACAATTACATGACATTTATGCAAAGAGTCAGTATTTGCAGTGTTGGCCCTTCTTTTTCAGGACCTCTGCAATTCGACTGGGCATGCTCTCAATCAACTTCTGGGCCAAATCCTGACTGATAGCAACCCATTCTTTCATAATCACTTCTTGGAGTTTGTCAGAATTAGTGGGTTTTTGTTTGTCCACCCACCTCTTGAGGATTGACCACAAGTTCTCAATGGGATTAAGATCTGGGGAGTTTCCAGGCCATGGACCCAAAATTTCAACATTCTGGTCCCCGAGCCACTTAGTTATCACTTTTGCCTTATGGCACGGTGCTCCATTGTGCTGGAAAATGCATTGTTCTTCACCAAACTGTTGTTGGATTGTTGGATTGTTGGAAGAAATTGCTGTTGGAGGATGTTTTGGTACCATTCTTTATTCATGGCTGTGTTTTTGGGCAGAATTGTGAGTGAGCCCACTCCCTTGGATGAGAAGCAACCCCACACATGAATGGTGTCAGGATGCTTTACTGTTGGCATGACACAGGACTGATGGTAGCGCTCACCTTTTCTTCTCCGGACAAGCCTTTTTCCAGATGCCCCAAACAATCGGAAAGGGGCTTCATCGGAGAATATGACTTTGCCCCAGTCCTCAGCAGTCCATTCACCTAACTTTCTGCAGAAGATCAATCTGTCCCTGATGTTTTTTTTTGGAGAGAAGTGGCTTCTTTGCTGCCCTTCTTGACACCAGGCGATCTTCCAAAAGTCTTGGCCTCACTGTGTGTGCAGATGTGCTCACACCTGCCTGCTGCCATTTCTGAGCAAGCTCTGCACTGGTGGCACTCCGATCCCGCAGCTGAATCCTCTTTAGGAGACGATCCTAGCGCTTGCTGGACTTTCTTGGACACCCTGAAGCCTTCTTTACAAGAATTGAACCTCTTTCCTTGAAGTTCTTGATGATCCTAAAATTGTTGATTTAGGTGCAATCTTAGTAGCCACAATATCCTCGCCTGTGAAGCCATTTTTATGCAACACAAGGATGGCTGCACGCATTTCTTTGCAGGTCACCATGGTTAACAATGGAAGAACAATGATTTCAAGCATCACCCTCCTTTTAACATGTCAAGTCTGCCATTCTAACCCAATCAGCATGACATCATGATCTCCAGCCTTGTGCTCGTCAACATTCTCACCTGAGTGAACAAGACGATTACTGAAATGATCTCAGCAGGTCCTTTAATGACAGCAATGAAATGCAGTGGAAAGGTTTTTTTGGGATTAAGTTAATTTTCATGGCAAAGATAGTATACCAAAATTTATGTCTCTAATTTAATCCTCCCAGCAGAATCATAAAGATATAATTGTTACTATAAATGACTTTGTTTAGCTTTATTGCCAAAAAAAATGGCTAATGGAACAATACACATTTAAACGAAAAACTCTCATCTTGCTTTCACTAATATCTTAACGCCCACTGTGTGATCCTATCAGAGGTAAAAGGCTCTACAGAGTTTGTCATTACACCCACAAAGAACTTCACTGGTACTCTAATCCTCATATATGGAGTGAATATAGATTTGTAGATGTAATTCATATTGATGTCATTTCTCCAGAACAAATTGCCAATGAATAATCTCAACTCAACAGCCTCAATCTGTGTTACACAACACACTATAAAAGAGAACAGCACTAAACCTTTTGCTGTAACTGACAGTACAGATAAAAATCTGAAATGTTTCTAAACTCCGCCCCCGCGTTACTGTCACTAACTCAGACCAAATTAAAAGAACATCCCATGGAAAAACAAATCGGAGATTTCTACCCTGTGAAAAAGTTGTAAATAAAACAAAGATTATTGGAGGTTTACAAGAAAATACTATATAGATAATATATACTATGTCAGATATAAATTGAATTGCTGATATAAAGTCATATTAACAGCATGACTTTTGGTATGTGCATGGAAAAGTATATTCTTCTGGAATTGTTATTTTAAGAAATGATGCCATAATGATTAACATAAAGGCAAACACTTCTCAGTGAAAACAGAAAAGGCTCAACTGAAAGTAATTGCAGGTGATATCATTTGTGTCAGAGAACAGGACTGTATCCAACGTTTCTACGACGTATTGGTAATGCTATGTGACCTCTTTAGTTACTATCATACTAATCAACACCATAACCTGAATAAATATGCAAATCAAATAATGTTCAGCTCGTGTCAGTTATTAATCCTGAAGCCAATGGCACAGATTCAACTGAGAATGAGGGCGACACATAATTCAATCCACAGCATGAAACATCTAGAAAGTCACATGAGAACAATAAGAGCCTGTTTTGTGTCTGTCGTCGCATTAAAGTCAGCAAATGGGAATGTTTGAACCTGAGGTCAGAACATTCTGTATTTTGTATTCCTCCATGGTCCAAAGAGACAGATAGTATGACAAACACTTCCTTATCTTGAAGTTTTTATGAAGCTTTGAAACTTTTAGGTGTTCTTTTTATCCTTATTCTTGATTTGTGTGTGTGTGGGGGGGGGGATGGGGTGGATGGCAAGACTGCAAACACATCCATCTAACAGAGATAGAAGAGAGAGCCAGAGACAGAACAGAAGTGCTCAGTTAATTTGTAAAGGTGGCATGACTGTGTGTTTAGAGAGAACTGTAAGGGAGAAAAGCGCAGGAGAATAAACCATCAAAGGAGAATCTTTGACGTATAATTTTCTCTCTCAGACACAAAAACATGAGTGTTTTTTTTCAGCATCCAAGATAATTGAAAGCTAAATCTGCCGTCTGCAACAGAACCTCCTCTATAAATATATAAATAATATAGACTGGGGTTAGTTGTCACAAAAGTGCTTATTTTCCCTAGCAATGTTTTTTTATGGTGGTTTCAGACACCAAAGACTGCTGTAATTAGGTAATTTTTTATAAAAAATATACTCGCCTATGTTAGCTGAAGCATGTTATTTCGGCACCAATTGCATGACAAAACATTAAAGTATTGACTGGAGTGAGAAGTATGACAATATATAAACTCCTCTATATACTCTAAAATTCAAATGTTTTAGGTTGGCAAGGTAAAGAAATAAATTGGTTTTGAAAGAGTCTCTTATGCTCACCAAGCATGCATTAATGCATTTATTTGATAAAAAACAGTAATATTGTGAAATATTATTTCATTTTAAAATAATATTTTTTTATATTATATTTATGAATCATCATATGAATCATATAAATTTTCAGCATCAGTCTTCAATGTCATATGAATCTTCAGAAATCCTTTTAATATGCTGATTTGCTGCTTAAGTAATATTTCTTATTATTTTAAATGTTGAAAACAGTTGTGCTGCTTAAAGTTTTTGGTGAAACAGATACATTTTTTTCAGAATTTGATTAATAGAATGTTCAAAAGATCAGCATATTCTGTAACATAAAAGTTTTTACTGTCATTTTTATCAATTTAATGCAACCCCCCCCCCCCCCCCAAAAAAAACACATTAATTTCTCAAAAAATAAAATAACATCTGACCCCACACTTTTCAATGGTAGTGTGTTCGTATATTGAAAACACACCGGTCTCTCTCATATACAGAAATTGCACTACATCAAGAGTTGATTGTTCCTCTAAAGATTTCAGCACATTCTCTTGAAATCTCATCATCTATTTGAATTCTCGCAGTATGTTTGACTAACAGCAGGTGAAGGATTCCAATTGGATCTGAAGTCAATTAAAAAAAAAGAATTCACCTCATCAAACAGCAATGAATTACAATTTAATGATGACTTCTAAAAGAGAGCAGCTGTCTCACGCTTTTCAAAGGAGCATCCCTGATTCCCTGAGAAAGAAACTGTAAAAAAGAGAGATAGAGAGAGAGAGAGAGAGAGAGAGAGAGAATATGTGCGAGGGTGTGTGTCTGAGTATGTGCAGTTTAGTTTGTTTTGCGTGAAAATATTACTCAAATATCATCTGTGTGAACTTACATTCTCTCTCTTTAAAACAGAGAACATAATTAATCAGTGATGGATGAAACGGATTTAAAAGAGTGGGCAGGATTCACAGAGCTGTGTGGAATCTCTGAATGCATTGGCATGTGCAGTTGCTGCTCTTTAAAAGATGCATGTGTGAAAACCTGAGAATGTGCTGAAGCCTCCATAGACTTGCTGAAGCTGCTGAAATCAGGACACGGATGCTCAAAGAACAGCGTGACTCATTAAAGAGGTGACAAAGTAGTAGATAAAGTAGTATACAAAGGCAGCTATTAAATAGCTCACCTTCAGTTGCTGGTCCCAATTAACTTGCATAGTGTTGTTTTTCCATGCTATGGAAGTCAATGGGGACCAGCAAGTGAAGGTGAACTATCTCTTTAAGCACAACTAAAATGTATCAGTGTCATTGCATTAGATAACAAAACATCAAGTGACATATATTTTTTGAAATAAATTAATACTTCTATTCAGCAAGTATATATGAAATTGAGAAAAATTGACAAAGACTATAGAAAATGATAAAAAAAAGTTATTTTAAATAAATGTATCACAGTTTCCATGAAACTATTAAGCAGCACATCTGTTTCCAGCATAAGAGATGTTTCTTGAGCAGCAAATCAGCGTATTAGAATGATTCCTGAAGGATCATGTGACACTGAAGTCTGGAGTTATGATGCTGAAAATTCAGGACTAAATTACATTTTAAAATACTTTAAAAAAGAAAACAATTATTTTAAATTGTAATAATATTTCACAACATTACTTTTTTACAGCATTTTAAGCAAATAAATGCTATTAAATAAATAGTGAGCAATTTTGAACAGTAGTGTATTGTAAATAAAGATAACACAAGCATACTTTAAGCAAAACACTTCTCAAAATAAGACTTTTGTTACGCTTACATAATAAAATAATGTTCAAAATCTCCTGTTTTGGAACAAAAAAAAGAAGAGATGAATTTGTATTTTTCTTATAATTACAAGAACTAAAGCATTTAAGCTTCCAAAAGGGGACGAAAACACCTTAAAAAAATAGAATAAATACAGTCGAATACTTGAAGTCTTTTAAAGCCATATAGCTTTGTGTGAGAATCAGACCAGTGTTTTAGAGACTTAATGATGATTTAAATTTATTGTGATTGCTTGGAAAAGAGAAACATTCTTCATAATTTCTCCTTTTGGTTCCAGGTATGAAATAAAATCATATAGGTTTGAAACGACATGAGGATGAGTAAATGATGACAGATTTTATTAATATTATTTTTTTCAGGTGAACTATCCCTTTAAGTGTCTAAAGTGTTCAAATATATCTTGGGCCACTATGGTTCATGAACTACAGGACAAAAGACACAAGGATCTTATTTTCTCTTAAGTGAATGTCACAACTTGTTTTCAACACAGTGCAAAACGTTCTTCATAACCTTGATGTTCCATCGGAAATCAAAATGTACCTCTGAATGCTCCATTTGATCGTCTATCTATAGATCACAGCTGAACATTGCCATGCTATTTCATAATCCTATAGTGCTGTAATAAGAAGATATCAAATATAGACTGTGCGATTCTCAGCCTCGCTTTCTAGCATGACTGGCAATCAGCTCCGCCACTTTTCTTCTTTAAGCGGCTAAGATTCCTGATGCATCAACCTGGATCCCTCATTAAGAGAGTGTCTTTATCCTATCCAGAACACAGCTGGAATATAAAGAGGCTTCCGAGTGGAATAAAGACTTCATTCAATCTCAAACCGCCTGCTAAACCCTTCACATTGATCTGTTGAGTGTGGAGAGGCTAGATAGACTTATCAAACAGGTTGCAGTAAAGGTGGTAAGGGGGTATCACAAAATCCCACCTGTCCAGGTGTAGTCAGATTCCGTTATCTTCGAGATGCCTGATACAATGCTGCATTTCTGTTAAGCCCATCAAAGCTTGTAGCTGTATTTATAACCTGATGGCAACAGATGCTGCAAGGGAAGAGGCACAGTGCCAACAAGGGCATGCGATTGAGCATCACCAGGTGAGACGGGTTGAATGACAGACAGCATTTTGACCCGCCACTAATGAGACTCTTCACAGGCCGGCTGCAGTGTCACTCCTGATGAGAGCTGTGTCGGGGTGATGTGGCGACGCCCCCAACAGGTGCTGCACATGCTCATTAACAGCTGTTCACATGCTCGAAGTGGAGCTGATGCCCAGTGACTTTGAGAAAGAGAGTTTGGAGAGGAGAGATGAGAGTAAGACAGAGAGTCATAATTAAGATACTGTACGGACGCTGATGCCAGGCTGCTTTTAAAAGGTCATAAAACAGAGAAAAAATATTGCACTTGCCATTTTAAAAAATAAACTTTCCATTCAAACTGGGAAAATGGGTAGTAAAAAGTAATCATACATGCTATTTTCTTATTTAATTTATTTAATTTTTTTGAGAACTATCTTGGGTGCCTAAAATATATTTTTAGTGGACTGTTCTTGAAAGAACCATGTTTTCCTTAATGTGAAGAACATGTAAAAAATCCATTTCATCTTTTTTTTTTTTTTTTTGAGAAAAAAATAATATATCCCCATGGTCAAATAATGAGAATCAATTATAATTCTTTTTTTTAGAATTACAGTCTTTTAAAAAGTTACTTCTGTGGAAAATGTTTCTATGGAACATACATTTTATTTACAAAATATCATCTTTTGTGTACAGGTATGGAATGACATTGAGGGTGAGTAAATGATGACTGCAAGTTCATTTTTGGGAACTATTTTTTTGGGATTTATCATATTATGAACTTCCAATAAACAGTACTAATCACATTTCATTCATTCATTCATTAAGTTTTATAAAATACTAAGGACAAAAAGTCTGTATAGTCACTCAGGTATCCCCAACTAAGCAAGCCAAAGGTGACAGCTGCAAGGAACCAAAACTCCGTCAGTGACAGAAATGGACAAAAAAATCATTGGGAGAGACCAGGCTAAGTCGGGGGGCCTGTTCTCCTCAAAAGAACCATCTCTTAAGAGTCATTTGTTCAGGAATCGGTTAGATTGCACTGGTCACTCTGTTTGGGTTTGATTCACTATACTAAACTGAATCATGTTATAAAGAACCAACTTGTTTTCAGCTCTTACAATAAAAATCAGCTGGTTTAATCAGAAAATCAAATGGTCATGCAATTTTAAAATAACAAGAAACTGTGACTAATAATAACTTCAGTGTTGGAAAGAATTCTAAAAGTGTAGAATATGAAGTATTAAAAAGGTTGTCATTAAATAAAGGTACAAAGGGACCTATAAAATAAAAGTGAAAGGGTAAAAACTGTGATGTATCAGTGCAGCAGAGAGAATCAAGGCCCAAATCAAGATGGAAATGAGCTAGAGAGACAGCGAGAGAGAGGAGAGAGGACAATAAGAGCTGCTATTTAAAAATTGTCACTGTAGAAATTGCATCTGTCACTGGCTTTGAAGTCAGAGCGTTCTTTAGGTTTCCCTAAAGCAATTTACCGCCAAGATCACGCCACACACCACCAATGCATGCACAGCCTCTTTTGAAGACCACGACCATGATTTCAGTGTCTCATATGAAGTCTCAGTTTCATTCTAATCACACAAGGAATCACTTCCATAAAAGTTCTGAATTCAATCACAAGTCACAGCCATATTCCAATGGGGACTCCAGGAAAATGTGATTTGAATAGTAATATTGTTGAAGTCAGCCCTACAAAATCCACCCGCCGAAACACTTTGAGAGACTGCACTACTGTAGAACCGAGACAATTTAGCCACTGTCACGTTTAATGTGGTCCAGGGTTTCTGAGCACATTGGTTGGGACAGTCAGAAGCGCTTCTAGAGAGGCGAGAAGAACAGCTACAGATCTCACTAAAGAGTCTTATGACTTGCTAAAGAACTGCACCCTTGGCATCTCTCAAGGGTTTATGGACGATTTGGGTAGAATTTGCAAAACATGAGAGACCTCCATTAACCTTCAGAATGTCTTGTTAAATATTAAAGTCTCTGAGGAAATTAGTCCTCATTATATTTCTGACTACTATCATTTCTTTCCAGACTTTTGAGGGAAAATCAACCAGACATCATTTATTCATCATTCACTGTTATTTTTTTATTGAGATCATTACTAGATGTGAAACAGACATAAGAGTGAAGCACTTTATATTGATGCCATCTGATGGCAGCCTATTATTTTTGATAATTTAAAAATGCCACTCAATATTACTAGCATTAGATGTTTAAAACCGCAAAAAAACAACTACTTATCCAGAAACCTTCCATGCAACATCCATCAAAAGTTTGGTGTCTGTGAGATTCGTAATGTGTTCACAAGGCTGCATTTATTTGATCACAAATGCAGTAAAATTGTGAAACATTATTGCCATTCAAAATAAATGTTTTCTACTGCAATATATTTTATGTAATTTAGTCCTGTGATGCAACTCTGAATTTTCAGTGTCACATGATTCTTCAGAAATCATTCTAATATGCTGATTTGTTGCTCAAGAGACATTTATTATTATCAATGTGGAAAACAGTTGGAAAATGTAATTTTAGACTTGATTTATACTGATAAACTATTATATACTAGACTATATAAATGGACTGATAACACTTTCTTTTAAATCTTAAAACAAAACAAAATAAATCTGCTTCATTGAAGGGTCACAGAAGCATGTAGTCTCTATTACCCTTAATGGAAGAAGTTTGAAGCAACCAGGACTCTTCCCAGGGCTGGCCTCCTGGTCAAGCTGAGCAACTGATGGAGAAAGGCTTTTGTTAGTGTGGTGACCAAGAACCTGAGGGTCACTATATTTGAGCTCCATGTGGAGATAGGAGAAACCTACAGAAGGACAAACATCACTGCAACACTCCACCAATCTGGGTTTTATGGCGGTGTGACAAGACTCAATCTTCTCTTTAGTGAGGAATTTCTCTTGGAATTTAAAAAAAAAAAGCATCTAAAGGACCCCCACACTCTGAGAAACAAGATTCTTTGGTGTGATGAACCTCAATTCCAGCTCGGCTCATCATTTGCAGTTTTAATAAATTTATGAAGTTGTGACAATTCTGTTTTGCTTTGTCATTATGAATACTTTCGCAAGGCACTGTATATACACACGTTTAATGTGTATGAATATGCATCATAATATTATCTATTGATTTACTAGAGGGAAACAAATTCCTTTTCCCAGCTTCCTATTGAATGGATATTTACAAAAGAAAAAAATAATGTATTTTTTATTTTGTTTAAATTTTTTGAAGATAAAAATTCTTTCCTTGCCGACAAAAGAAAAAGAAAACTATCCCTAAAATGTTTTTGAGACTTAACTTGGATTCATGGCAGAAGGTTTAAGCTGTGGTCACACAAGGCATGCAAAATTACTTCAGACCACATAGCACTCCAAAGCATGCAGCCTTCAGGTTCCCTGTGTCAACATGATGAGTGAGAATGAGTGTGAAGTGTGACCACGGCTTAAGACTTGGCCTCAGTCCCCACACCAGAAATGTCATGCAACAATCACTACACCCAAAGTCTTTATAATGTTGCTATTGGGTTTCAAGAAACCCTTCTAATTAACATTCATATTAAAAATGTGATATCCCAAACTAACAGTATTCATTTGCATGTACTGTAGCATTTATGAATGAAGTAGTTCAGCCAACCTGTATGAGTGAGGCCCACCGATTACGTGATATGCCAGCAGATCTTGCGCTGTTCTTTAATTAGGATTCAGTGAGTGTTCCTTCAGCAGTGCTGCTGCAGATTTAATCTTTATCCTAGTTTTTAATTGCGAGGAATGTTTATTTAGGTTTCCATGCTATTGTGTCTGTCAGGTCTCAGGTTTAGCCTGTTTATATTCATCTGACATGATGGGAATGCATGGTTTATTTATTTACTTATGCAGTTTACCCCAAAATGAAAATTTTCTGTTAATTTACTCATGCCATCCACAATTTAGTCACGCCTGTACATGCTTTTTTTTTTTTTTTTTTACTCTCAAGTGACGGCAGCCGTTGACTTGCATTTTACTGTTCTGCTAAAAAAAAAAAAAAAAAAAATCACCTACATCTTGGATGGTCAAGGGTGAGTCAATTAAAACAGCAAATTCTCATTTTTGGGGTGAACTATCCCTTTAACTAGCAATCCATTTGCAAGCATTAATACAGTGGCATACCATACAATGAGTATTTCATCACTAACAATGCCTGTCATTTCATGATGTGAAAGGCTTTTAAATGACAAACGTAATTCAATCTGTAAATAACTTCCCCTTTTGGGTTTATGAATTACATAATTTTCCTGTCAATCAATGTTCCAAGTTGTTTATTCACCTCGAAAACGTTTAATCCGAACCGTTATCTCCTCCTGAGCATTTTGTATTCATTCACACACCGCTGCTGTTTAAGCACCAATGTATTCGTCTCTTCCACAAGCCGTTTACGAGGAGCTCCCTTGGTTGTAATTTGAGTGTGATTTCTGCGGGTGTGTTTGTTTGTTTGTGTGTGTGTTAGCTCTCCTGTCAGGCGGCTCTCTTATGGGTTGAGTGGAAAATCCCTGCAACAGAGCTGCTGTTCCATTAACATTCTCCACCACAGGCAGCCTAAGCCTTCACACGCCGCCGCACCAGAGGCATTTCTTTATCACTATCGCTCTGCCTTTTCCTCACCACGTCTTTTTCTATCGCATTGTCCACCTTCCTACACTGGTTCCCACTCGCTCCATCTCTGTGACCCTTTCCTCCTGTCTCGCTTTCTCAGTCTTTGTTCATTGTCCTGTAGATTTACCTCAGAGAGGCAGCTGAAAACTGCAGTGCAGCACCAGGCGCATTAAACAGTGCTCACCGTTTGACTGTTCTGCCAGGGGCAAGATTAAATCACCTCAATCTGACATTAAGAAATGAGGTGCATGTGATCCAACACACATGCACTAATTAGGTGGCTTAAAAAGGTAATATCAGAAAAGTTTCCACTTTTTAAAGGGATAGTTCACCTAAAAAAGATAATTCGACAACTTTACTCTGTGAAACACAAATATTAAATTTTTGAAAGGTATATGCAGTTATGGGGAATTTTGATAAAAAATAAAATAAAATAAAAAGTTGGTCACAAAGAACTTGAGATCCATTGCATTTGGCATCAACATGCCATTTTTGTAGTCCATTCTTTGTCATTGGTCATTGGTTTTTATGTTTCTTGACTGATCATTTGAAACAAACTGCATCGTCTTTGTTTCATTAAATTAATCAAAAACTGTAACCAAGGCTATGCAGGTAAGGAAAAATGTTATTTTAGTATTATTTATGCAGTTTACTTTTTATATTATATACAATAATATAAATAATTGTTACGGTTATGGGTTGGTGGGGTACAAATGCATGTGGATGAAGGAGATCAACAAAAAGGTGTTTTAATTAGAATATCCAGGAGACAGGCAAATAAATCTACATTACACCGAGAATGGACACCGAATAAGGGAAAACAGTATTTGTATGGGAGCAAACAAAAGAACTAATGAGTTAATTAATCAGCAAAATGACCAGCCAGGACAGCGGCCCACGGTGGAATCGATGGAGGGAGGAACCATGGTGAAGGAAGGGCTGACAACACCAGGGGGCTGCCTGACAGAGGCTGAGCCAATGGATGAGGAGCCCAGGATGGAGCAGAGCAGACGGAGAGCCAGGGTGACATGGAGGATCCGGAGGGCCAAGGCGGAGCTGAAGGCTCAGGTGACTGAGGTGGATCTCCGGAAGACTGCATCTGAGCCAGAGTGACTGAAGATGGAGGCGGAGGAAAGGAGGAACCTGACAGAGCCAGAGGGACGAGGCGAAGCCAGAGAGGAGTCCCGACGCGGCGGATGGTCGACAACGGACCAAGGTGGCTCTCCGTCTGTGGTGGGCTCTGGCAATTGCTCCGTGCAGGATGACAGCTGGCTGGTCTCTCGTTTGGGAGTGGGGCTGGAGATGTCCTCACCAGCGGGGCAGAAAGAGAAGCATAGTCCATTATTCTCCAGCACCCACTCCACACATGTGGCAAAGTTGTCCATTTAACACATCCAAGTGCACACACACAGCAGTGAGAAGTGAACACACACCCAGAGTAGCGGGCAGCTATATCCAGCGCCCAGGGAGCAACTGGGGGTTCAGTGCCTTGCTCAAGGGCACTTCAGCCATGGGTATTGAGGGTGGAAGAGAGCGCTGTTCATTAAATCCCTCCCACCTAAGACTCCTGCCAGCACTCAGACTCAAAGCTGTGACCTTCGGGGTTACAAGTCCAACTCTCTAACCATTATGCCACAGCTGCCCCCTAGGTACAAATGCATAGGAAGAAGGAGATCAACAAAAGGATATTTTAATTAGAACATCCAGGAGACAGGCAAATAAATTTACATTACATCAACGAGAATGGACACCGACTAAGGGAAAACAGAGGATTTGTATGGGAGCACATAAAAAAGAACTAATGAGTAATTAATCAAACACAGTTGAACGGAATTACAATTAGGAGGCAAAGTAAAACTAGGTCACAGGGGAACAGACTAAGAGACATGTGACAGTTACGTGTTTTTTTTTTTTTTTTTTTAAAGCTTTTTTAGCTTTAATTTATTTTTATTTCAGTTTAAGTTTTAGCAAACTTATATTACTTCAGTTTGCCAACACTGTAAAAATGCTGCTGCAATTAGTTTTAACAACTTAAAATTGGTAGAGATGGCTTAAATATACATTTTAACTAAATGTGTAATTTTAAATCAATCACCGACACATTATGTATATATTTTATTATATATATATATATTACAACCTGTACTTATTCTCATGTTGAATTTTAAGTTGTGATAGCTAAATCGCAGCAAATAATTTTTTCCATCTCATACTTAGATTTTATTTTATTAAAATAACTATATTTCAATAGTTTTAGTTTAAAAAGTTTTAATTAAAAATAACCAGGGAATAATAATGCCACTGACAGTGAAGAAAAATTATAACTGCCTAACACTGATGAATAAAATAAATGTCCACTCAACATTATTTTCAGCTGAATACTGCGTTTCACTAGAAAATATCACATTATGTTTGCAAAGTGCCAGTTGATTTCTACGTAGTCAGCAATACTGAAGTAAAAATGTGCAAAAAGTATTTTAATGTCCAGCCTTATTCATAATATCCATCAATTATAAAAAAAAACCCATGCTAACTCTTTAAACATTTTAAACTGCATCCTAAAGGAGTCTGCTTTTATCATTCCTCCGGTGGGAAATACACAAGTCCAATGCAAATTATTTACCACAGGATCCTATCTTATAATTTGCTGTGATGGTTATTTTGATATGTGTGGCTCTAGAGGATGTATGTCCTCTTTCTGAAGAATCAGTAACTGAATCTGAAGTGCACTAAAGCGTCAAATACTCCTCGTGTGCGATCCTCACCTGTTAAACCCCAGGCAAAAGCATGCTAAACAAAAAATTTTTTTTTTTAAATACTTCAGGCTAGTTTTCTTATCTTTGATAACACTTATTATCAAACTGACATCAAGATGCTTATATTTTTGTATTCATAATATACATATAAATGGTCAGATTTACATATAAATCTCTTTCAGCCCTTATATTTTTTTGTCCTCCACTAACTATACAAAAACCAAACCTTTCATGTGCTTCAAAGTAACTTTTAATATATTTCTACTTTGCATATTAGTATAATTTAAATAATGTTAGTTATGACAAAACATGGGCAACGGGTTTTTTTTTTTTTTTTTTGGATTAGCGGTGTCAAAACATGATGCCTCTTAATTAAATTGTTTTCTACTGACAAATCAAAAACATGTAATTAAGAATGTAAAAAGAAAATGACGCTATTGTCATCTGTAGCGTCTAACCAACTGGTTAACATGCACCATCCACAAGGCTGACAATAAGCATCTTGTTTGGGGAAAGATAAATATATTCTAATTTAAGAACCCAGGTGTAACGAGGCTGACGAGACGAGAGGTGTGCAAATAAATGTGCAAGCTTTTATTAATAAACAGTAAAAAAAAAACACAAGCAGGGTCGAACAACAGCAAACAGATATGGCACAGGCAAGACAAAAGAGCAATCCTAAACAGGCTTGAGTCGGATAAAAGCAAGTATAATTGCAAGGGCTTGACAAGAGTAGTAATCCATAAATGTGACCATAAATCAAGGTGAGGAGCAAACAAAATCCAAAACAGCAAGCAAAGGGTTAATCCAAGATACGTGGCAAGAATCAGGAACCAGGAAAACCGCAAAGGCAAAACTATGACCAAACTAGGAAAACTAGAATTAGCTCCATACGCTAGGTGAGTGAAAAATGCAGAACAATACTCTGCAACTAGAGCAGGATATGAGTGGGTGTTATATAGTGAGTGTGATAGCTTTCAGGTGAGCTTGTGATTGGTTACAGCTGTGTGCAATCAGTTAAATGGATGATGGGAAATGCAGTCCAGGGTGATGTGCAACAGTCTGTATGGAGTGAAAGTCATTTTAATGAAAGAGCGATATCTGGTGGCTAGCATATGGAAGTCCATGAACCAGATTCATGACAAAGCCAGCAAAGCAGGATGTCAAGGAACAGAGATCCAGGGTGTAGCTAACAGAACAGGAACCTATGACAGATCCGGCAGTATAGGTGGAACTGAGAACAACACAACAAAGCAGACGGAGCAGCAAACTACCAAGGTGAATCAGAAAATTACCAGAGCCAGACAGCCGACCACCACGGCGGAGCAGAAGACCTCCACAAAAAAAAAAAACGGAGACACAAAAAACAGACAGAGCACATATGGTCTGAAGGACTGAGGCAGGGAACACAAGAAGTCAATCAATATTTTCCCTGGCAACAACTGAGAAGGCAGACAGTTCATAAGCAAGCTCACTGATCGAAACTGGACAGGCAAATAGTTCAAGATTTAACTCAATGACTGGAACTGGACAGGAAGACAGTTTAAAATCTGACTCAATGCCTGGAACTGGACAGGAAAACGGTTTATAAACAGCCCCCCTTACAAGGACTGGCAAGGCAGACAGTTCAGATACAGTTCAGATGTGGGGAAGTCGTGGCCTAATGGTTAGAGAGTCGGACTCCCAATCGAAAGGTTTTGAGTTCGAGTCCTGGGCTGGCAGGAATTGTGGGTGGAATTGTCTCTCCACCTTCAATACCACGACTTAGGTGCCTCGAACCCCCAACTGCTCCCCGGGCGCCGCAGCATAAATGGCTGCCCACTGCTCCGGGTGTGTGCTCACAGTGTGTGTGTGTGTGTGTGTTCACTGCTCTGTGTGTGTGCACTTCGGATGGGTTAAATGCAGAGCACAAATTCTGAGTATGGGTCACCATACTTGGCGGAATGTCACTTCACTTACATTTGGAGAAACAGAACAAGCAGACAGTTCATGAATGGCCTCCATGGTAGTGACAGGGTTAACATGATAAACATGTACAGTATTTACAGTTTTAGACTATAGTGGCAGATGATCGGTTTCTTGTTTTTGAACTGGACAGACAGATGGTCCAACATTAGACTCATTAGGCGAAATGGGACCGACAGACAATTCAAAAAATTATAGGTAGATCCTGGACAGACTGACAGATCATCATCAGCCTCCAAGGCTGATTCAGAACAGGACAAGAGTTCAGAGATGGTTCAGAGCAGGATAAAAAAAAGTTCATAAATGGCCTCCATAGCCTTGACAGGACAGGCTGAATGTTCACGGACGGCCTCCTTTGCCGGAACAGAACAGGACAAGAGTTCACAAGTGGATACTGACACATCTGGAGGTTCTGCAGTGGATGCCACCCCCTTCTGGAGGTTCAACAGCAATACCAGCAGGAAACAGGCAGAGTTCATTAACAATCTCCTTAACAGGATAGGTACGGAGTTCAGCAACGGTTACTTTGACCGTGACAGGAAAGACTGAAAACTCAAACTGCCTCCTTGGCTGTGGCTGGGCAGGTAGAGAGTTCATAAATGGATACTAATGACACCTCCGGAGGTTCTGCAGCAGTGGCCGCCACATCTAAAGGTTCTACAGGAGTAACATAAGGGAACAAGGAGAAGTCAGTAACAGTCTCTTCGACCACAACACAACAGGCTGAGTGTGCATTGTTGGGTGCCACCACCACGCCAGATGCTGAAGCGAGTGCCTCCACCTCGGGAGGTTCGGTGGTGGTGTATGCAGCCCAAACACACCATAAAGCGATCCAAATCAACGGAAGCGCTTCAGACAGGGGAATCAGTTCAGGAACAGGAGGGCTAGAGTAGGGATGGGATGATAACCGGTTTTATCGATAACCGTGATAAAATGTGCTGAAGGTTAGTAATATCGTTTAAAAATGAATTATCATTAAAACCGTGTTTGATTATCGCGGTTTTAATAACTCGCTATTAAATCATGTCCAGCCAGCAACAGTCTGACGCAAGCGCAGCGCACAATGTTTTTTTTCGAGAAGGAATGGCGAAAGTCAGTGACTTTTCTATGCTTCTACACTTTTCATTGTAAGGAAGGAAATGCCACAGAATTTAATCTTTCTTTAAATTAAGTGCATAGAGTTGCTTGTTTTATTAGTTGTTTGTTGATTATTAAATATAAAACTTGCTGAAATGTTTTCAGTGTGAGCATCAACTATTTATGAACACTTTCATCTCGTTTCAACAAAACCGTGATAATATTGATAATCGTGATAATTTTAGTCACTATAATAGTGATATTAAATTTTCATACCATCCCATCCCTAGGCTAGAGTGAGTGAGTTTGGGGATACCAGCTGCGGTATGGACAAACAGCTGTGATGTGAGGTGACTCTGGATGATCAGCTATGATGTGACTCTGGATGATCTGCTGTGATGTGACAAGACTCTGGACGAACAGTTGAGGTGACAAGACTCATGAAGATGAACTGTGACTTTACTTAACTTGTGAAGGTCAGCGGTGACTTGACTCGACTCGACTCAAGATGATCAACAGTGATTTGGCAACATGGCTCACAAAAGATCAACTGGGATTTGACTTGGCTCACAAATGGTGAAAGTGACGAAAGTGACGAAAGTGACGTGACATACAGCCAAGTATGGTGACCCATACTAGGAATTCGTGCTCTGCTTTTAACCCATCCAAAGTGCACACACACAGCAGTGTCAGCCATTTATGCTGCGGCGCTCGGGGAGCAGTTGGGGGTTCAGTGCCTTGCTCAAAGGCACCTCAGTCGTGGTATTGAGGGTGAAGAGAGCGCTGTACATTCACTCACCCCACCTACAATTCCTGCCAGCCCGAGACTCGAACTCACAACCCTTCGATTGCGAGTCCGACTCTCTAACCATTAGGCCACGACTTCCCCTCAAGTTATTAATGTTATTAATAACGTGACCAGTTATTGTGGCCACCACTTTGTGAGTGTGCTCTGGTGCAGCCACCATTTCAGTCATAGATGCGGTTTCGCATTCCCCCTTCACGACACTCACAGTGAATAAGAGCCAACACACAACAAAGCATAATCCATAAATAGGCAGGGTGATGAACCCAGACTCCCACGTTTTAGCTAAGACCTCAGACCATCAAAAAAAAATTAATAATAACCAAACAGTCCCATATGTCAGAGTACTAGGCAATGGCTAGATACTCTTGAATATAGTTGTTTATATATATATATATATATATATATACAACCCGAATTCCGGAAAAGTTGGGACGTTTTTTAAATTTTAATAAAATGAAAACTAAAAGACTTTCAAATCACATGAGCCAATATTTTATTCACAATAGAACATAGATAACATAGCAAATGTTTAAACTGAGAAAGTTTACAATTTTATGCACAAAATGAGCTCATTTCAATTTTGATTTCTGCTACAGGTCTTAAAATAGTTGGGACGGGGCATGTTTACCATGGTGTAGCATCTCCTTTTCTTTTCAAAACAGTTTGAAGACGTCTGGGCATTGAGGCTATGAGTTGCTGGAGTTTTGCTGTTGGAATTTGGTCCCATTCTTGCCTTATATAGATTTCCAGCTGCTGAAGAGTTCGTGGTCGTCTTTGACGTATTTTTCGTTTAATGATGCGCCAAATGTTCTCTATAGGTGAAAGATCTGGACTGCAGGCAGGCCAGGTTAGCACCCGGACTCTTCTACGACGAAGCCATGCTGTTGTTATAGCTGCAGTATGTGGTTTTGCATTGTCCTGCTGAAATAAACAAGGCCTTCCCTGAAATAGACGTTGTTTGGAGGGAAGCATATGTTGCTCTAAAACCTTTATATACCTTTCAGCATTCACAGAGCCTTCCAAAACATGCAAGCTGCCCATACCGTATGCACTTATGCACCCCCATACCATCAGAGATGCTGGCTTTTGAACTGAACGCTGATAACATGCTGGAAGGTCTCCCTCCTCTTTAGCCCGGAGGACACGGCGTCCGTGATTTCCAACAAGAATGTCAAATTTGGACTCGTCTGACCATAAAACACTATTCCACTTTGAAATAGTCAATTTTTAATGAGCCTTGGCCCACAGGACACGACAGCGCTTCTGGACCATGTTCACATATGGCTTCCTTTTTGCATGATAGAGCTTTAGTTGGCATCTGCTGATGGCACGGCGGATTGTGTTTACTGACAGTGGTTTCTGAAAGTATTCCTGGGCCCATTTAGTAATGTCATTGACACAATCATGCCGATGAGTGATGCAGTGTCGTCTGAGAGCCCGAAGACCACGTGCATCCAATAAAGGTCTCCGGCCTTGTGCCTTACGCACAGAGATTTCTCCAGTTTCTCTGAATCTTTTGATGATGTTATGCACTGTAGATGATGAGATTTGCAAAGCCTTTGCAATTTGACGTTGAGGAACATTGTTTTTAAAGTTTTCCACAATTTTTTTACGCAGTCTTTCACAGATTGGAGAGCCTCTGCCCATCTTTACTTCTTAGAGACTCTATTTCTCTAAGACAAAGCTTTTATAGCTAATCATGTTACAGACCTGATATCAATTAACTTAATTAATCACTAGATGTTCTCCCAGCTGAATATTTTCAAAACTGCTTGCTTTTTTAGCCATTTGTTGCCCCCGTGCCAACTTTTTTGAGACCTGTAGCAGGCATTAAATTTAAAATGAGCTAATTAAGTGGAAAAAGGTGTAAAATTTCTCAGTTTAAACATTTGCTATGTTATCTATGTTCTATTGTGAATAAAATATTGGCTCATGTGATTTGAAATTCCTTTAGTTTTCATTTTATTAAAATTTAAAAAACGTCCCAACTTTTCCGGAATTCGGGTTGTATATATATATATATATATATATATATATATATATAAGGATGTTTTAATGGAAAGCAAAACAACAATTAATGGCTAAGAAAATTATTTTTTTTAAAGACTTTAATGGTATTTTTTTTTCGTCCTGTTTGGAACTTATCCTTTTCTTATCCTTTTTGCGCACTATTGATGAAAACGTTTTTGCCTGAAAAAATCAGGATGGCTGTAATACAAGGCAAATTGCGTATAATGATCATGATGTGCAGTGGAGGACTGGAACAGTAAATCAGGCCGGAATTTGACTCCACCCCAGGCCCCCTCTGTTGCTGCAGTCACCACCACCCAATTCATGTGTCCACCAGACTGCCAAACTCTTGGTCTCTTTCAGTTGTTTGAATTGGGTTATACTTAAAAAATAAATCAAAATCCTTAGACTGTGGACGGGCAAAATAATCAAATGAAGTATCAAGAAGTATCAAGGCATTCACTGTCTCTATCATCTTTCCCTTAATCCCCCTCTCTCTCACTCTGCACATTTAGTTTCTCTGCAATATGAAATAAGCACTTTCAATAATCTGCATTAATTATTAGTGATGGGAAGTTTGATTTTTCCACGAACTGGTTTTTTTTTTTCCACGAACTGGTTCTTTCAGACGGTTCGATTCAATAAACCGGTTGAAAAACCGGTTCACCGGTTCTTTTACGCTCGACGTAATGACGTCATTGGCGATGACGTAATGGTGTCAAGTCTATCAAACATTCAAATATATAAAGTCAGTAATCATAATTTTAGTCAGTTAAAAACCTCATAATCATGAAATGTTTACAATTAAGTTTTGCAACAACGCAACCAAAAAAAGTAACAGCAATAATGTGCATACGAGGATTTAAGTCTTGAAGAATAAGTAAATAAATTAGGTGTCATCAGCGCAGAAACCATGATCCACTTACTATACATAATCCATTGCGATGTATTCAGGGGCGCTGCACAAGATCCCGGGACCTATGCATAGGCAGTCCTAATGGGGAATCAGTTCGGTTCAGATGCGCTATGAGTCAGTTGGCTTCACGCTGAATCACGCATGCGCAGTATAATCAGCTCCTCTGTTCTCGAATCGGACGCGTCCGAAAGAAACGGTTTTCGGTTCAGTGTACTGGTGATCCGAAAACCGATGCAACCGGTTCTTGACTCGAGAACGAGAACTGCTCCAGCAGTGGGTGTGTACGTATGTCTGAATGATCACAGTCCTACTACTGATGACCTTATAAATCATAAAAGCACATATTTTTCTAAGAGTATAGCCAACATATTTAGTTTTGCTAATAGCTTAAACTTTACCTGAAGGTTCCTGCTCTGACTCAAAAGCTGAACTGTCCACCCTCTTTTGTTCAACAGCAGGAGCACTAACAGCACTAGTGCTACTGTTGCTTCCTTCGTCACCTTCAAAATATATAAGCATTGTACACTAGGCTACATATTGTAGGCTAGAAATGGAAAATCAATTTCTGGTCAATTTTGGCACGATAAAAATACCATATCCCCATATGTAAAACAGTGTGCTAGTTTGTCATTAAGATGCTCTTTTAAAACATCTATCATTATATACATTTGATATATATATTAGTTTTTTTTTTTTTTTTTTTACAGATTTTATCTATTGTAAGTCGCTTTGAATGAAAGTGTCTGTCTGCCAAATGATTATGTAAATATTAGGGTGGAACATATCAACTTTTTCACAGTTCGGTTTATTTCACGGTTTTAGACTCACGGTTTCAGTACCGTTGTATGTGCTATGTTTATGGAAAAACTGTACTTTAAAAAAATATATATATTATCATATTATTAAGAATATTCTAACTACAAGCAACAGCACAAATAAATACAATGGAGTAAAGATACAAATAAAGTAAACTGAATTTCAGGGTTTTTTTTTTAGGTATATGTCTTGCATTAGTTTTTAGGTACAGAAGTTAAATAAAGTAATCAAATGTAAAACAGCATTGCATTTTGGACTAAAAAATTAAAAAAGCTTTTTAATCAAGAGCAGTGAGTGATTTCTTTGTTGTTGCTGTTCGATTAATATAAAGACTGTCACTTTAAGAGAATGCACTGATACAGTGTTCGTATTAGTATTGAACAAGAGTGAATGATTTGCCCAGGATTTTTTTTTTTTTCCCCATCTCTGTTGTTGTAATGTCTGGGAATCCAGAATGCGCTTCCATCAACAGAAACATATATTAGTTGATCACAGTTTGTTTTACGTGTTATTTATAGTAAACCATATTACAGCTGCTTTTTTTTAGTGAACCCTCCCATCCCTAGTAAATATAAATGTAATTCTGACCGACCTTCTCCTTTACTGGCGAAAATGGCGGGGATTTTGCAGCAACTTGCTGCATCTGTGGCCAGGGCTTTTCTCCTTTTTATACTTCCCTCTCTGCTCCTCCTTTGTGTTTAGGGCTCCATTTTTTGTGCGATTTTCTAAAATAAAGCTTGCCTCTGGATAAAGCCAATTAGCCAGTGCTTCGCTGATGTTTGTTCATGTGGTGGTGTCATTTTCACCTGATTCGTAGATCAATAAGACCGTCAATTAATTCGCTGTTGCATACCAGCCTATTGCATGTCAGCCTGATCGATTGCACAGCGGCAGCCGGCAGTCCAGAATGACCATCAGGCCACCGGGAAATGTCCTGGTGCTCCCGATGGCCAATCCGCCCCTGATGTGATGTCAAGCTGCATTTACTGTATTTAAACATCTCATTCCACTTTTAGTAACCGGCGTGCTCACAAATACGTAGTGAGTCAAAAGGTTGAATCTTGAGTTGATCTTGGTGTCAACTGAACAGCTATTTCCCCCCCTCCCCCATCATCTACACAAAAATGTGTTGAAAGGATAATTTTTCTTCAAAGAAGTTCCACCCATGCATCAATCGTTACAAATTGGTTTTGGTATTTCCTCATGGTCTTTCTGCTACAATTTACCGAATTGATTTTGATCGTTTAAAATAATAAGTAAACATAAAAACCAGATTTTGTTGGATTTGCCACAAAGTGGAAGAGATATCCACCAAAAGAGATAGATTATTGTTTTTCTTGTTTGTTTCATTCCCATTATGTTTCTCTAGGAAAAAGCGGTTTGATTTTACACGGTTGACCTTTATAGAGATGGCACCGTTTTTCTGCATTGGCAGCGAAAATTTATTTATGTTTATACAGCCGTAGGAGGAAGCCAAAGGGAACGTTACACAAAGAGAGAGCGAGAGAAAGCACATTATAACATACAATTCCTACTGTAAACACTGACTGATGCACTTTGGAGAACAGTAATGCATCAATGTGACCAGAGCACCACAGACAGGGATTTCCTCACAATGTGCTTCGCATCCACATCTCATTCAATAACATCCTCTGTCAAAACCCATCACAACAGCCCCAATACCTTACTGCTGCAAGTCAAACAGACAAGATGACATTTTAGATGTCATAACTCACGATTCACACTTGTTTACAGGCTCTATCCTCGACACGACTCAATTCTGACCCTTTCCTTGACCCTGAACACCACTGACCAAAATCTCCCTGACCATGTCTCAAAACGTGCTCATTACCTGCATTTGGGTTACAACAGTGGCAGCACGACATCACACATTAGAGGTCATCAGCTTTAAGAGTTCTCGAGAAGAGCCAGAAGATAAATAAAGCCGCTCACATGGACTTCATTACATTCCCGCTCGTGTGGGATGCATCGGGTCTCTTGCTGATGGATCAGTGAGAGGTTAATGCAGTTCAGGCCCACTGTGTTAAAGAGGCAAGCAGGTAGAGATTGGCTTCGATGTTGGGGCTTCAGATCACCCACGTTACATTATGCAGATAGATATCATTTTGTTATTAAGTGGCAATTAACCCCTCTTTGCAAATTCTGAACTACTACAAACCTAGGTTTGGGTAAGTGTTAAATCCAGCTTACATAATATACTATCACAGCCATTAAAGCCCACTTGCTTTAGTGGCTTTTAGCAAGGCAAGGCAATTTATATAATTGGCAACCTGAAAGATACTTTGTTGAAAACAGCAGTTATCACTTTGATTGCAGTTACAGAATAAATAGGCCTTTCTGTTCTGATGGATTAAACTTGAAATTTTAGAAATGTCTAGCAATAAACATTTTAAAACATTGTTGCATTGCACAACCATTAGTATACAGTCAGGTTATGATTCCTAGATGTTCAGATTCATATTTGGATTTACTTGATCTTTCACAAAAAATCAAAATTGATACCATTCACCTTGTTAATGCAGGGACACAAACTATATCTAGAGACCAGTAAAGCAACCACCTGTAATAAAAAACCTGGCAAACACTCACAGCATCCTAGCAACTGCATGATAATGCACTAAACACCACTTAGAATACTTTAGAAATGGCACAGCAATGTCTGGCAGCCATTCAAAACACCCCAGGCAAACAGCACTGACTTTTAAATGTATAAACCTTAACCAGAAATACCACAACCATTTATTTTTCATGATCCAGTCAGTGTGTTGCATTTGCAAATGTGTTGCAAATGTTTGGTTATGTTCCTGGTGCATATGCATGATTCACAGAAACAAATCAACAGTTAAAGAAGCTAATAATATAAATAATATGAAAATAAAATGTAATAACTCCCAGTCAAAAAATTTTAAAACACCCACTCACTCTTTATTATTTTAGGATAATAATCAAAACATCCAAAAATACAAACAAAAAAATGGAAAAATTATGCAGCAAATAAAGGTAACTCTCTTAAATTTGACCTAGAAACTAGTTCTGCTCTGCTCATGATAAAATTATTAAATAATAATGCTATAATAATGCATCAATGCAAATAAATGCTTTTCTTTTGAGCTTTGGAAAGAATCCTGAAAAAAAAAAGTATTGCATCTGCATTTTTTTAACACAGTATAATAATGTGTGTGTGTGTGTGTGTTATACAGGCTATATATATATATATATATATATATATATATATATATATATATATATATATATATATATATATATATATATATATATATATATATATATATATATATATATATAATGTGTATATAAATGTATATATTTTCTAGTGCATGAATATATACAGTATATGCTGTCATATTCTTAAAGACAAAAAGCTGCAATCACAAGGTCTTCAACACTAACTTAATAGAGAAGGTAGCAATATTACTTCACTGCCTCTAGATTTGTTTTTTCAGGCCTCTATTGGAATGAAAATTAAATAGTTAATCAAGAAATAGAGTAAGTTTTAGTGAACTAGCAAAAAAATAAATAAATAAAAAAAACCCTGGGTCCAGTTACGGCCATTGAAATGTCAGGGGGGGACCTTTCCACACGCTCCCCAGAAACAGTACAAGTTCTATATTCCAATTAGTATGGAAGGATATTCAACTAGGCTGCATTTGCATTTGATTTCATGCCTACATTTGTGGATAAGTGTATGAGTGGGGGTGAAGAGAGTGCTCACATGATCATTCTTCTTCATACAAGAAAAGAAAATTACCGAAACTGCAGATAAGAGCATAAATGAAAGTGTAGTGCTTTGAATTACTCTTAAAACGTTTAATTGAAGAACATTTGAAAAGACATTTCAAACACATTTAAACATGAATGCTGTTTTTCTGAAACAAATATTGGACACCTAAATTTCCAAGTCTGAATCTGAGAGCAAAAGATTCTCAGAGGAAAGGACAGTCTATTCAGCAAACCATGAATATTTCTTTCCATTTTTGAGAAGCAGTCATACAATATCAATGTCAAAGCATGAGTTATCACTCTCTCACTTGCTTTAACAGACTGCAGAAAGCTGCAAGTGTCTCAAATGCAATATTTCTCAGGTCTCAGCTACATTATTCGATCTAATACATAGGGTAAAATGAAAAAAAAAACAGGCTTTTCATAACCTGTCACAGGCTACTGTGCTAGGAGGACAAGCTCTAATAGTTCAAGAGAGTCGAGCTCTAACAGTACTATGCGGCGTAATTCATAATCACAGCGGTTTGATTGCAGGTTTAGAGCACAAACTCTATTGCTACATTCTGCAGCGGGTGATTAACTGAATTACAGCCATAATTGCAAACCCCACTGAAGTTGTACCTAGCAGACTAGAAGCTAGAGAGCATGAAATAACTTTTTCCAGAGCCCACATTGCCCGTCTCTCCACAAAGTTTAACAAAAAAAAATTGCAAAACTTTCCTTTCCTTGGGAAAGCACTAAGTAATTTCAAGGTCAAACAGAATAAAACAGTCTGTTCAAAAAGTGATACTTTTGTGTACTTTGGTGCTGATCATTTAATCAAAAAATATTGAAAACATATATTTTCCATTTATTAAGAAATATTTCCAAAAAACACTCAAGATAACATGAATTGTAAACATTAGACATGACCAAAGCCCTTAAGAAAGTACAATCTAATGTACAGACATAATGGCTATACGTATCTATTGTACAGATAATTATATTCATCCTTCTGATGGACAGAAGGATGAATATAATGACTGATTTATAAAATGATAGAATGACAGATAGAATGATATATAGATATATAGAATGGTATAATAGATAGAACGCTAAAAACGCAGATAGAACAACAGATAGATTAAAGGATAAATAGAATGTTAGTGTGATAGAATGATAGAACAAATAATACGTAGAATGAAAACTAGAAACAATTATAGAATGATAGATAAACATTAAAGAAAATGATAGATGAGAGATAGACAGACAGATAGATAGATAGATAGATAGATAGATAGATAGATAGATAGATAGATAGATAGATAGATAGATAGATAGATAGATAGATAGATAGATAGATAGATAGATAGATACTAATACTTTATTTTGTTCCTAAACAAACAACACAACAACAAAAACATCTGGCAATAACCACTGCTTTAGAGACCTCTCCAAAAATGAGGTCTGAGCAAAGTTTTGGTGGTGCGCTGGTAGAGAAAAATTGCCTTACAAGAGCGTGTTAATCATGCCAGTTTAAAGCTCAGCCTGAGTAGTCATGCCACTGATAGGCCCTGATGAAATGCCGTTATAATTAAAACCACTCATGTGTTTAAAATAAATGTCGGCCCATGTCCCTCGCCAGGGCATCGACACCACTGGGAGACGCTGGCAATTACAGTCAATATTTCTCATTTGCACTAAGCTGTAGTGGAGGAATATTCTTCTCTATGGCTCCAAATGGACTATTGGCAGAATTAAATTCATTTGCCAAGACATACACAGTAGCGTCACTGTTTTTGGCAATGTACTGACTAACCATTATGACATTTAAAGTCTGAAACAAAGGATAAAAAGCTTCACATACTTCCAAGGAGTCCAATACCAGCTGAGCAACTGCCAAATGGAAATGCTTTTGAATAGCTTTTTGGGGGGTATCATAGTAGACTTCTTTAGCCTATTACCAACTCAGCTAATTAATATTCATGAGCTAAATTTATGCATTGTACAATGTGCCCTTCCCACACAGCTAGGAAAGGCTGCATAAACATGCTTCTCTTTAAAATCCAGATAAACAAGACACTAAATCAGGGCAGAAATAATAATTCCCTGTGACAAGCGTTGACTCTGGGATCATCTAATTAGCCCTTAATACATGATGAGGAGAGGTACTAATAACAGCACACTCATGCATATTCTGTGCTTTGGCTCACCATCCTTGGCCTCGGGAGTCTCTGCGGAGGATGTTCTGTGAGGACAGAGGGAATGTAGGTGAATTATGCAATCCTTTGCCTTTCATGTGTTTATTTAATATTAACTGCTGAGGGTTTTATTCGTTTTCTCAATGGATACGGCACAGTTAATAAAACAAGAGTCCAGACAGAAGCAGACACAATGAGGAAGGGAGAGAGATAGCAAGACTCTATCTAATGATTCTCTGGATCGTGAAAGCCTGGCGGATGGCTCTTGTGCAAAATCCAGGTCAAAGCTGCAGAGTTCCCTGCTGGCACACGGAAAAGTGGGGCAAACTCAAACTTTCCCTCCTTTTTTTCCAGTGAGTAAGCAGTATGACACACTCCCTCACAGAAAACATCACCAGTGATCATACTCTAACAAGACGGAAGGAGGGAAGAGAAGATTTAAGAGAGAAATAAACAGGAAAAAGCCACTAATGAGGGAAGGAAGGAAAGCAGGCAAAGAAGGAATAAACGATGAAACTGAGGAATGAAAGAACCAGTTCAACAGAAAAGAGAACGTGTGTAAATGTAGAACTAGAAAAATATTTAAAATGTAACCGATTGAATGCTATAGAGGCCTTATAAAATGATAGAGTCTGTTAAAAGAGAAATGTTGATAGCTGGTGTGTACTGAATGGTTGCTAGGGTGTTGCTAGGCAGTTGCTGGGTGGTTCTACATGTTAAAAGGGCACTAGTAGTTGAGCACTGTCTCAACTGACAGAACAGATAGAAGACAGTATAACAGAATGATAGAACATTAGTTAGAACGCTAAATAGAACAATAGTATGACAAAACAAAAATCAGATCGATAGATAGAATCATAGAACATTAGAGTGATAGAATGACAGAGAGACAGACAGAGAGAGAGAGAGACAGACAGACAGACAGATGGACGGACGGACGGATGGATGGATTGAACAACAGATAGAATGATAAAATGATACATGGAGAAGAACAACAGAACAATACAAAGATACTAGAATACTAGAACCATATATAGAATGAAAGAATGACTGATAGAACAAAAGAACGAATAGAGAATAGAGCCATTAACAGAACAACAGAATGATAGAAAGAGAGGAGGAAAGAATGATAGAACGAATTAATGTCAGATAGAATGAATGATTGATTGAATGAAAGAATGATAGAACGATACACAGAATGGTTGATGGAATGATATATAGAACAAGAAAACTGTATTTCGTTGTTCCTAAACAATGACAATAAAGTTCTATTCTATTTTATTCCAAACAGACAGACAGACAGCTAGATAATGGTAGATAGATACAAGCAGAGACATGTAGACATGCAGCACGTACAATAACAATATGTTGTATTTGTCAAGCCAAACATAATGACACGACAGACAACACAGTCTGAAGGAAGTCAAGGAGTCATGCTCAACACAGACAGACAAAAGGAGAGAGAGGGAACACAAGGGATGAAAGGTAGACGTGACAGAAAAGCAAGTTAGCTGAAGTTGAAAGGATGAGAGGATGAGAAGAGGAGGACTGAGAGAAGGAGAGAGAGAGAGGCTTTTAAAGAAAAGAAGGCCGTCAAAAAAAAAAGCAAGAGAGGCTCTCAGTGGTTTTAATATGTTGTTTATTTCTCTAAAAATAGAGAAGTGAAAATACTGAAAGCAGCTTCACCGTGAGCACTGTTTCCTGCATTGATCAGACAAGTGCATATGTGGTGGGAAAACCACTGTGTTAAGAGGTTAACAGAGAGAAAGAGAAGATGTTTTTAGGAAGAAGCAAAATGCTTGCGATTCTGATTACTCTTCTTCTCTCAGTCCTATTGATCACAGCTGTGACAGAGCATGTGTGTGAATTCTGAAAGTCAAGGAGAAGACAATGAAGTGACAGAAAATCAAACATCTTTTGATATCTATATATATCTATATATCTACAGTACAGACCAAAAGTTTGGAAACATTACTATTTTTAATGTTTTTGAAAGAAGTTTCTTCTGCTCATCAAGCCTGCATTTATTTGATCAAAAATACAGAAAAAACAGTAATATTGTGAAATATTATTACAACTTAAAATAATAGTTTTCTATTTGAATATACTTAAAAAACAAATTATTCCTGTGATGCAAAGCTGAATTTTCAGCATCATTCCTCCAGCCTTCAGTGTCACATGTAACATCCAGTCTATCACATGATCATTTAGAAATCATTCTAATATTCTGATTTATTGTGAGTGTTGGAAACAGTTCTGCTGTCTAATATATTTGATGAATAAAAGGTTAAAAAGAACTGCATTTATTCAAAATTTTAAAAAAAATTCTAATAATATATATTCTAATAATATATTTTCTTTACTATCACTTTTTATCAACTTAACACATCCTTGCTGAATAAAAGTACAGATTTTATTAAAAAATTACTGACCCCAAATTACTGACCAGTAGTGTATTTGTTATTACAAAATATTTATATTTTAAAAACATAGCTTCTTTTTTTTTTTTTTTTTTTTTTTTACTTTTTATTCATCAAAGTATCCTAAAAAAGTTTCACATGTTCTGAAAAAATATGAAGCAGCAGAACTGTTTCCAACTTTGATAATGAATCATCATATTAGAATGATTTCTAAAGGATCAAGGATCAATGATTTCTAAAGGATGTGATAATAATCCTAAAAATTCAGCTTGTATCACAGAAATAAATGATCATTTAAAGTATAATAAATTTAAAAACAATTATTTTAAATTGTAATAATATATCACAATATTACATTTTTTCTGTATATTTGATCAAATAAATGCAGGCTTGATGAGCAGAAGAAACTTCTTTCAAAAACATTAAAAATAGTAATGTTTCCAAACTTTTGGTCTGGTCTGGTCTGGTCTGGTCTGGTCTGTACCGTACCGTACCCTACCCTACCCTACCCACCCACCATATATATTATAATTGAAAATAACTTTTCTATTTGAATATATACTAAATGTAATTTATTCCTGTGATGCAAAGCCGAATTTTCAGCATCATTACTCCAGTCGTCAGTGTCACAGGATCCTTCCCAAATCATTCTAATATGCTCCTCAAGGAACCAGAAACAGTTTAAAACGGCTGGTGACAGACAGATTGAGCTTCTGTCTCTAAAGATACAAATAACTAGCTGACCTTTACAGTGATCCATGACCTAGTGCAATAGTTTATTCCATTTCAGATTTGGAAGGGTTATGCGGAACTTAGGCCAATTTAAAATGTATTTTTGAGCACACAGTCTACCACAAAGAAGGGATCATTGTTAAATAAAATGTCTTAAACTCATGTTAAAGAGAACAGTTAAATGATGCAGACTTCTCTGTTCACAGTGGCAGCTAATGACAGAAAGGATAATACATATATCTTAGAGACACACACACATAACTGAAGAGAGGATGTTTCACTAATAAATCAATCAACACAGAGCAGTACTAGATTAGTAAAAAAAAATTAAAATAATAAAAAAAACTACAGATTTAAAAAATTAAAAGTAAGAGAACACTTACAAAAATATAGTTTTTTTTTTTTTTAACTACTGTGCATATAAAAATAAAACTGTGGCAACTTGGTATAAACCACCCCGTCATTTAAAATGCAGGAAGCTGAAAGTAAAAAAAACATATATTATGTTAGAGTTTAAATACAATATTGCATTTCTTGGTATTCATATGTGATGTTAACATTAAAGTTGATCAAATTACATTTAATATATTTTAATATAATTTGAAAGTATTTATGCATTAACAGCTTTGTTGTGGGTTTAATTTCACTGAAACATGATCAAACAAAAACATTTCAATTCAATTGTGCAAACCCCAAGAACCCGCTTCGCTAGCTGTACAGCGCCATCAGTGAACAACAAACAAATAACCCAGACGACTTTTTCATAATAGGCAGTGACAAATTTTAAGTTTTGCCAAAGTTCTACCAACATGTGAACTTTGCAACAAGGGGAAAAAACACACTTGACTTTGTCTACAAAACAGAAAAGAATGCATACAAGGCCCTACCCAGCCCCCACCTAGGGTACTCGGATCACATCTCTGTTATGCTAATTTCCAGCATACAGACCACTTCTGAAACATGCAAAACCGGTTCAAAAACTCATCACAACCTGGCCAGATGATGCTACCTCAACACTACAGGACTGCTTTCAGTGCACAGACTGGAACATGTTTAAAGAGGCAACCACCTACAACAACCACACATACCTGCAGGAGTACACTGAAACAGTGAATATATCAAAAAGTGCATTGATGATGTGACAGTCACCAAGACCATCACAACACGTGCAAACCAGAAGCTGTGGATGACAGCAGATGTTCGTGGGCAGCTAAAGACCAGAGATGAAGCATTCAGATCAGGAGATAAAGCAGCCCTGAAAACAGCAAGAGCCAATCTGTCATGTGGCATCAAACATGGTCAGATGCTCAAAAAATCAACAATCCAAAAAAGACTAATATGTGTATGTTTACATGATCATGCACTACAAATCATCTTGCACTATTCTCCAGCGAGCTACTTGACTTACGATGTTACTCTTTGCACATGTGCAGTATTATTTGAAGCATTCCTATAGTCTGTATTTTTTTAGTTTATGTATAATCAAACATTTATATATAGTATATGTATAGTCAAAATCTGTCAGTAGGTTAGTTGTGTATACGTACAGTATTTATGTGAAGCATTTGTATAGTTTGTATTTCTTTTAGCTTATGTATAGGCAAATATTTATACATAGTATATGTATAGTCAAAATCTGTGAGTAGGTTAGTTGTGTATAGGTTTTCACTGTTTTACTTAATTGTTGCATGTCTATTTATGTAGCACCGTGGTCCTGTGAGGCACGACATTTCATTCCACTGTATGTCCACACAACGCAATTTGTAATGGGGGACCCCCTTGAAACGCAATTGGGCTAGATTTGAAAAGCAATTAGGCGAGTTTTGTTGTGAAATCCTGGCAACCCAGTTAAGCAGTGCTGCTGTTTGGTTGCTACTGTAACAGCCATAAACTAATAAAAAAGGAATTCCTGAAAAGTATTTGTTTTGTGCACCAGCAAATATGTCTGTGTTTGACAGTGTATGCCTTGTATTCCATGCCAAAAGCTGCCAACAGAAAACGAGCATGGCTTTCAACGCTCAAGGGGACATTTACACTACAACGTTTTCAGCCAAAAACAGGAAACTTTTTATGTGTTTTGCCTGTTTGGGGACTGAAAACACATTTTTAAAAAACGGTTTCAAAGTGCAAGTTTTTGAAAACTCCACTGTTATCGTTTCCGTCTAAACACCCGAAACAGGAGTCTTTAAAAATGGTGATGTCATGTGCTTGCGTAGTACGTGTTAGGTATGTAGACATGCGCAGTACGTGTCGATTTTAAAAGCGAGCACGAACAAAACATACACAACAATGGCGGAGTACATGGTACTGTTGTTGCTGTTTAAGATTTTGTTAACATTTATTCAGCAAGACGTGGATTTATTTCACCAATATTACAACCAACAGTAGAGACGCATCATATACAAAATATAATCATCACTTCCCTACAGGTGCTGTTTACTAACAAGGTGACAGCACCAACTACTGGCCTGGCATACTTAATACAGCGTTTTTGTGGATATGTGTAAACGCGTATGTGACGAGTGGGGCGGGGCCGAGAGACGTGGGAACAGGAGCGAGGCCGGTGGAGTGATTGGAGATGAACGACACCTGTTCGACCCACCGGTCTCGAGTCCCATGGAGGAGATGGAAGGATATAAAACAGGAGCGATGACAGTGAAGTACGAGAGAGGACCAGGCCTGGGTTTTAGTTTGTGTTTGCTTTTTATTTGTGCGCGACAGTCGTCCGCGAGGGGCTGTTGCGCTGTTTTGTGTTTATTTTGTTATTAAAGTCTTTATTTGATTGTCCGCCGGTTCCCGCCTCCTTCTGCCCGAAGATTACAGAGTTTTTATCATTACAGCGAACCATTTTGAAAACGTTGTCGTGTAATATGTGACATTTTTTAAAAATGGGAAAAACTTTTTCGTTTTTGACTACATCATTGTGTAAACGTAGCCTAAGTTAAAATACTGCATGTGACATAATACAATTATGTGTACTCTTATAATTTTGTGGACAAAATCCAAAATTTAGGATTTGTACGCTCATCTGTTTTCATTGCAGCTAACCTCTAGCCGCTTCATGTCATCTAACAGCTCATTAAACTTTGACAAGTGAGTTACTGGAAAAAGACGGTCATTTTAAGCCTGTAAAGTGTAAAAATATGGTGCAATGTTATATTTTTAAAACCATTTTAATAGGTTTAACATTATTTATCAGCTCAGAAAATATGTGAATTTGACTAGAAACACCAGAGACCAGAAAATATAAAGCATCGGTCCAGTCAGGCGAGACTTCCGCATTCAGAAAAAGGTGGAATCTAAAAGTCCACTGGAATCTAAAAAACATTTTCAAATCAATTCTGAATGGCAAATGAACCTATCAGACATTAGTCAAAACTGCTACATTATTAAACAGCTCTGTTATTTTTGTAAGCCCAACCCTTATCTACCCCTAAAGATCCTGTAAACCCAAAATTATCTTTTAGTGGTTGCCTTTCATGTTAGTCAGACATCTTTTATTGTACAATGAACTACAGTATCAATCAGACGTTATGCTGAGAGTCAGTAGTGTCACTGCTGCTTAATTCATTTGCCTCAAGAAAATCTAATGAATAATTTTTTTTCCTGCTAATAATTGACAGATCAACAGAAGTATACTGTTTTACTGCGGTTTTCTAATATGCGACTGTTCAGAGCTTAGGAAAAGTATCTGCATGGATCTCATCAGAGTTTGATTGATGGGCTGAAATGCAAAACTGCAGGCTAAAAATAGACTGATTGGTCGCCCTGCAGTGATTGGACAGCCTAATGAGCGCAGAGTGATTTCGCTCAGGTAGACTTCCCCTGGTCCACCACCCATCGATGGACAGACACCACACTAGACAGGAAAGATGTGAGGAAGTCATTGCATGAATGATTTGATGCTGTAGTAGTTTAAAATACTCTCTAATTCATACTCAAACTCGTTTAAACACACAGTTAAAAATGGCAGTCAGTCCTCATCTGAGTGCTTGAAAACCAGGGGCCTCATTTGTAAAGATGCACAATTAAAACAAAGCAATGTTCACCAATGTGCTGTACAATCTCACAACAAAATTACACAAGATTTACATTCAGATAAACAAAAATGCCTTTTGCTAATAAACCTGCTGAACCAAACACTAAATTAGGTTCATGCAATTTCAAGTTTCATTAAAATAACTTAAGGACAGAGACAATCTAAGATGTAGAGGTAGATTATTCCAGAGCTTGAAAGCTGCTACTGCAAATGCCCGGTCACCACTCAATTTCACTTTAGTCCTTGGAATGTCTAGGATCATCTGATTTGCTGATCTGAGAGACCTGGTTGGTTTGTATATATGAAGGAGATCCACTAAATAAGGTGGGGCCAAGTTATGCAATGCTTCATATACAACAATCAATAGTTTAAAATCAATTCTGTACTGCACTTGCAACCAATGGAGTGCGGCTAAAATCAGTGTGACATGCAATTACAACCTATGATTTCTTACAATAACGAAGTATTCAGCATTTTGATTCTATTAAATAATTGTTTAACTATATGCCATAAATGTGTGTATATGTACGTATACTGTATGTATACATGTGATGTAATTATTATTATTAAATACCAGGATGATGAACAATAAAATAAACAAATGATAGAAGAAGGAGTCATAGTGCATTATACAGCAGTGGTGTTGATAAATACCTTACAAATAATTATTCCGTATTCCAATACTAAGTGAATTGAGTGGAATGAGACACACCCATCTCTATGATTATCACTTCTGTTTTCCACACTCAAACAAATATGAGTGCCACTCCCAAACACCTTACCAGTCTGTATGTGGCCAGTGCATGATAAAGGTTCAAAGTCATCAGATACAGATAACAAACAGGTGTCCGTTTTGTCTAATGACTTTACATTGCAGAAACAAGAGGACAGGTGACATAAGAAAGAAATAAACAGACACCCAGAGGTGGTGATGTGGCCACGACAGCTAAAGAAAGCATTCATTTTCAATAATTCACTGGTCTGGATTCAGTAATTCTGTTTATATTACAATTACCACATTGCACAGGTGATATTGTTAATTCCAAGCCATTTTTCATGTCCCAAAGACTACTTCTTTAAACCATAGACAAAATGTTCTGCTTAGAAAGAGATTTACATTTAGATGCTATGGATCCTTTTCACATTTCCAAAGTAGTGAATAGTAGTGTAGTATTGTTGTGTAGTTTAGTATTTTTCATAAAAGTGTATATATATTTATATATATATATTTTGTGTTCTCATTTGCCCCAGTAGAATTTCTGTCCAACAGAGAATATGTTAGAAACTATAATTTCCCAATAAAGTTTCCAACTCTTGCCTAACTGAAGTCTGACTGGCAATTCAAAAAAATGCAGCAACATGATATAGAACTATAATGTGGTCAACAAATTTATAGCATTACGGAACAGATTCAGAGCACAAATCAAGACCTTGGAACGTTTGTCAGCCAATCAGAATCAAGCGTTCAACCATAGTTTGGTATAATGGTTCAATAAACCGAAAGCAAGCTAGAACAAAAGAGCTAAACTGATTATACACCCTCTGACATTTCAACACATGTCACATTCAGACATATTCTGTTGCATGGATATGATTTGCATAAATTTATGGAGTGTGTGAGTGTACGCGCTCAGGCTTGATGCTCCCCATTGATCATCATCTCAGAGGCTGGTAGTGATTTTGCAGGAAGTCCTTAGAGATAACAGTTATGTCCTACTGTTATATCCAATGACGCAAATACAAAACAAAGCAGGCATTGCATGGACGTGAGGGCAAAGCATAATCACACACAAACAGCTTTCTTCCATACTATCAAAGGGTATTTGTAAGTCAACTGAAGCATATTAAAGCAATTTAAGCAGAGAAACCAATCACTGAACTCAATGTCATTCGATAGCGTCTAAGGTATGGAGAACCAGCTCTGTGAGAAAAAAAAAAAAGAAAAAAAAAAACCCATTGGACTGACATTCAAAAACTGACATTCAAAAACTGACATTCAACCAGCAATCCTGACAGCCTACAGTACAGAAGTACCTCAATGACAAAAGGTAAGGTATATTTTATAATGTTTTTTTTTTTGGAGATTAAAAGTAATGTGTGTAATTTCTGCAGCCCTAGTGAAGTGAGTGAAGTGAAGTGACATTCAGCCAAGTATGGTGACCCATACTCAGAATTTGTGCTCTGCATTTAACCCATCCGAAGTGCACACACACAGAGCAGTGAACACACACACACACTGTGAACACACACCCGAAGCAGTGGGCAGCCATTTATGCTGCGGCGCCCGGGGAGCAGTTGGGGGTTCGGTGCCTTGCTCAAGGGCACCTCAGTCGTGGTATTGAGGGTGGTGAGAGAACTGTACATGCACTCCCCCCACCCACAATTCCTGCCGGCCCGGGACTCGAACCCACAACCCTTCGATTGAGAGTCCGATTCTCTAACCACCAGGCCACAACTTCCCCGCACCACAGAGAATTAATAGAAAAGCGAAGTTGGAGTGTTGGTTTGACAAAGCCTTTCCTGGAAGTTTAAGATAGATTGACAAGAGATTTGAAGTTTCAAGGTTATGAATGCCTTGAGTTGAGTAGTTTGAACACAGTAATATATGTCTTTCTATGCAGGTGCTAATAAGAAGTGGTTAGTAGTTGCTAAGTGGTTACTAAAGTGCAAGTTAAAGTTAAGCTGAATCAAAAATGTATGGCATAATATTGATTACCACAAAAAGTTAATTTCCATTTGTCCCTATCATTATAAAAAAAAAAATTATAAGACTTGTTATATTAATAAATAGATAAAATAAATTGGTGTTTAATTACAAAATAAATACAAGATTAAACACTTAATTAAAAACTTAAGAAATGTTGCCTTGGCAACTTTAAAAAATATTTTTTTGAATCTAAAACTTAGATTGGAGTATTGGAGTATTATTTACAAGAAAATACTCTTTCATTTTTTGCACTTAAAATTTTCACACTATTCACAATGTTATTTGCCATTTCTTTTTAATAATTTGCATGTACTAGCAATTTCTGAGCCAAAATTGTTTCTACACCAATTTTATTTAAGTGTACAGGTTGAAGTACTAAAATGTGAAAAATAAAATAATTAAATAGAAATAAAAAAAGTTCCTAAAGTTAATTAAACTTAAAATTAAATTTTTAGATCTAAAAATAAAAGGCAATTCAAAATATTGATAAATACTATAATAGTATATACATAATATTAATATAACACTGATTATAACCTTTACATTTATTGGCCCCATTACACTGTAAGCGTCTCACTGTAATCCAGAAAGACCACGATGGACAAGATGCTAATCAACATGACACAACACATGCTATCAACTTTTATTTACTTGCATTACACCTGGACTATCCCTTTAAGAACTAGTCAAGAAATATGCAAACAATAATGAATGTACCTGGAGGTCAGAAGATACCTGCTCTTGTACTCAACGTGATGCTGTCATCTGTAGGACAAGGTGTGCATGCATTGAGCATGTACTCGTGAGCACATGTTAAAAAAAGTGCCATTCTTGACATTCAAGTCAACAACCTACAAATGCCTTATTGCAGTCTCTTCATGTAAAACTGGAACAGGAGAAAGCATTTATAATAATAATATTATATATATATCCCCCTAGAGAATGGTCCGGCCAATCAGATTGCATGTGAGTCGTGTAATCCAAGTAAGCTGCAATAAAATAAAATAAAAAATGTATAAATTCCTGAGGCAAAAAGTTGCCATTGATTATCACTGCCTCTGATTTTCTCACCCTGAGTAAAGTAACTATTCTTCTTTTCACCTTGGTACCACCTACAGATGCAATTCTGCAATCTTCCAGGGCCTCCATCTGCCACCCCAAGGACTGATGGGACGCATCGTGACATGGTCACCTCCTAAGGCACATCCCTGTCTTGAGTGCGACAGCCTGTCAATATGCCCCGAACCAGCTGTCAATCAAGCTGTCACACATCCAGCCATGCAGACACTGTATTGAAGAAGGGTAACTGATGAGCGATGGGGAGTTTGTTTCTCAGGCTGTGTTAATTCTAAAAAGGATTATGGGAAGTATGATACATGGAGCAAACAGTTTAGACATCTGCCCAGCTAAATTATAGTTATTGTCTTAAGTGATAACGAATAATACAGTACATTAGTACATTACAGTACATTAGGGATAAACTACAGTTGATTATAATGCATATTTCCACAATATTTAGTGCGAAAAGCTTTGAGTTTAATGAGCTACTAAACAAATGAATTAATCATCATACTGAATTCTAATTTACGGACTAATCATTCATGCTATAATTGAGATAGTTGCAGCTTTCAAGTAACAAATACAAATTGTTAATTTTTAGGCTGCTTGTGAGCCCTGTTCTCAATACATCCCTGTCCACACATACACACAATCACATGAGATACATGCTTAAACACAGTGAAGCTTAACAGCTGGGCTCTGGGAGTAAAAATCTCATTCACTTTCTCCATAAAGAAACACATTCTTAACAATGCATTTATTTTTAATTTAAGTGATCGCGTGGCCAATTGTAAATTTTATTTGTCTGGCGTCTCACATCTATTTTTAGCTGTACAAAACAGCACGTTTTGCTGCTTGATATTGCAAACTGACGTTTCTTATATCATTTTAATGTATCATTTTAATTATGAACACACTGGTTTGTAGTACAAACCGTTTAACGTTTACTTCACTTTGTTATTCTTCTCGTAATTTCCTTACAGTGGCTTATAAAGCATATGTCTTGCACATTCACAGAAAACAGCGTTGCATTCATAGAAGTGACTTCAGATTCCCATTTCATTTTTAAAACAGCGGAATTTCTTAAGGTTTATTACAAAATAGTAAAATATATACAGATTTTCCAAGATAGAATTGATTGTTTTTCACTGTGCTTCATGGAAGTGGGTGTTTTCTTAGATTTTGTTTATTTATTTTTTGCCTCAATTTTAATTTAATACTTTAAAAAAAAAATCCCAATGGAGAAAATATATGTGAAAAACCAGGGGCGCTGCACAAGATCCCGGGCTCTATGCATAGGCAGTCCTAATGCCCCCCCTTATGAATATATTCCAGACTTTTCCTTTGGGGCCCTGGTAATCAGTACTGGTTTTACCCCCAGTCCGACGCCCCTGTGAAAAACATATATGGAACAGAGACTGCTGATAAAGTGAGTTGCACTTAATCCTTCCTGAGCCATGCTTATGGCCAAAATGCAGAGCTTTTTTTCTTTTCGCCCACCAGATGAAAATTGTACATCTGATCACTGAAAAACAGTCACATGATTTGAGCATTCACGCAATCACACCTGTGGCACAATCGTTGTGGGTCGAGTTGCACACTAAAGTACAATACTAGAGAGATGTTCAAAGGGCTAGGGCAACTTCGGTCCTGGAGGGCCACTGTCCTGCAGAGTTTAGCTCCAACCCTAATTAAACACACCTGAACAAGGCAGTCAATGTTTTCGGGATTACTAGATAGATACAGGCAGGTGAGTTTTTATGAGGGCTGAAGCTAAACTCTGTAGGATAGTGGCCCTCCAGGACCGGAGTTGCCTATCCCTGAGCTAGGGAGATGCTCAAAGTAGGGTGGCCATATGCGCCGTTCATATGGGACACTACCCGGTCAGGATTTTAATATTGCCTAAAACATCCAAAGCAGTTTGACCAATAACATGCAGCTATTCCTCATAATTGACCAATTGTGGGGCTGCGCGTGAGAAGGTGAGAACTACGGGGAACGATCAAAGCGATGCAAAGCACATGTTTGTTCAGTCGTTTGACTTGAATCGTTGCTGCACACCGATCAAAAAAAGACACCAAAGTAGGTTCGTGAGAGCGAATCGAAAGCATTAGGAGCTCTCTACTCTGCTCTCTATAGCTCATGAATGCCACACAACCTGGATACGGATCACATGGCCATTTATTCATCTGCACAAACACACATTCAAAAATATATCGGAGTTCTTTAAAACAACATAAAACACTTCAAGTGGAGTAAACCACTTGAAAAGAACCAAATAATTTTAACTAAATAAAAAAATATTTTTATTTAAAAATTTATTTAATTTTTAGTTACGGTAAATAGTTTTAACTAAATAAAAAAAAATAAAAAAATGTAACCAAATAAATGAAAAGCTCCTCTCCTTCTGTACTTCTGTTTACGTGAGGACTTGCTCCTCTTAGTGTGATGTAAACTTCAGCCACATATATATTCTTCATCATCAGAATGCGCTAGGATCATATAGGAATGGGACACAGCATGTCAGGAATTTGATAAAAACACAAGACATCATTCAAACATTCATACACTAGTCCAACTGGTCTGGATGGCTACAGCTCCTGTCTGGATTTGGTGCTCTGTAGAGTGAGCTGTGGAGACCGATTGAAGAGGTTTAAACAATTGTGCTCAGCTCCAAACTGATGATCTTCATAAAGTGACAATTAAGATATACATAAAACACACACATTACTGTTTCAAAAGTTTGGAGTCATTAAGTTCATTCTATATATCACCTCTTGTGTGTGTGCGAGTTCCTGGGTTATTATTTAGTCTGAATGAACAATATAATGGCATTAATGGGAAGACTAATATAAAAAAGTAAACAAAGTACTTCCACGCTTAGTTACAACCACTTTGTTATGTCAAAATAAGACTTGAAATGTCGAAAACATGATCTATGGGAGTTTGAGTAAGTAATTAGCTTGGTTAAATTTAGGGTAAATCTCGGTGTCTGTAACTAACATTTACAGAGCTTTGAGGACTGATGATCTGAAAAGTTCAAAAATAGTTCAAATGTAACTACAACCCGAATTCCGGAAAAGTTGGGACGTTTTTTTAAATTTTAATAAAATGAAAACTAAAGGAATTTCAAATCACATGAGCCAATATTTTATTCACAATAGAACATAACGTAGCAAATGTTTAAACTGAGAAATTTTACACTTTTATCCACTTAATTAGCTCTTTTTAAAATTGAATGCCTGCTACAGGTCTCAAAAAAGTTGGCACAGGGGCAACAAATGGCTAAAAAAGCAAGCAGTTTTGAAAAGATTCAGCTGGGAGAACATCTAGTGATTAATTAAGTTAATTGATATCAGGTTTGTAACATGATTAGCTATAAAAGCTTTGTCTTAGAGAAGCAGAGTCTCTCAGAAGTAAAGATGGGCAGAGGCTCTAAAAAAATTGTGGAAAACTTTAAAAACAATGTTCCTCAACGTCAAATTGCAAAGGCTTTGCAAATCTCATCATCTACAGTGCATAACATCATCAAAAGATTCAGAGAAACTGGAGAAATCTCTGTGCGTAAGGCACAAGGCCGGAGACCTTTATTGGATGCCCGTGGTCTTCGGGCTCTCAGACGACACTGCATCACTCATCGGCATGATTGTGTCAATGACCTTACCAAATGGGCCCAGGAATACTTTCAGAAACCACTGTCGGTAAACACAATCCGCCGTGCCATCAGCAGATGCCAACTAAAGCTCTATCATGCAAAAAGGAAGCCATATGTGAACATGGTCCAGAAACGCCGTCGTGTCCTGTGGGCCAAGGCTCATTTAAAATGGACTATTTCAAAGTGGAATAGTGTTTTATGGTCAGACGAGTCCAAATTTGACATTCTTGTTGGAAATCACGGACGCCGTGTCCTCCGGGCTAAAGAGGAGGGAGACCTTCCAGCATGTTATCAGCGTTCAGTTCAAAAGCCAGCATCTCTGATGGTATGGGGGTGCATAAGTGCATACGGTATGGGCAGCTTGCATGTTTTGGAAGGCTCTGTGAATGCTGAAAGGTATATAAAGGTTTTAGAGCAACATATGCTTCCCTCCAAACAACGTCTATTTCAGGGAAGGCCTTGTTTATTTCAGCAGGACAATGCAAAACCACATACTGCAGCTATAACAACAGCATGGCTTCGTCGTAGAAGAGTCCGGGTGCTAACCTGGCCTGCCTGCAGTCCAGATCTTTCACCTATAGAGAACATTTGGCGCATCATTAAACGAAAAATACGTCAAAAACGACCATGAACTCTTCAGCAGCTGGAAATCTATATAAGGCAAGAATGGGACCAAATTCCAACAGCAAAACTCCAGCAACTCATAGCCTCAATGCCCAGACGTCTTCAAACTGTTTTGAAAAGAAAATAGATGCTACACTATGGTAAACATGCCCCGTCCCAACTATTTTGAGACCTGTAGCAGAAATCAAAATAGAAATGAGCTCATTTTGTGCATAAAATTGTAAACTTTCTCAGTTTAAACATTTGCTATGTCATCTATGTTCTATTGTGAATAAAATATTGGCTCATGTGATTTGAAAGTCTTTTAGTTTTCATTTTATTAAAATTTAAAAAACGTCCCAACTTTTCCGGAATTCGGGTTGTATTAAAAAGAATAGCTCACAACATAAACATAAGTTCACAAATAAAATATACTGTTTAAACTGTTACTGCTTTGAGTTATTATTTGATGAGATTCCAACTAGACTTTAATATATAGAATACTGATAAAAAATTTTAAAAAAAGTTACTTGGACATGAAATTATATTTGATAAAAAAATAAAAAAATAAAAACCTGAGGCCTCCTAAAGATATACGGTACATGTGTATATAAATAGGTTATGGTAAATTTAAGTTCATATGAATAAATTACTATTTTAACTTTGACAGCTATAGTTTTTAATTATTTATGCTCATGCCATGAGAAACAATAGACATGTATGACATGTTTAATACCTCGGAGTCATGCAGAATTCATAGTGAGAGAGAACGAGAGAGAGTGAAGTAGAGAGAGAGCGAAGGGAGCATGTGTGTTTCTGATCAGCTGTCACTGGTCTATGTGAACTCACTGACAGTGATGTTAAAAGACACTTTAAGACAGAATCCCTCATGAAAACTGGAGTAAACAAACAAGAAGAGACGGAAGAGAGAGATACAGAGAAGGGGAAATGATGACATTAATCCTATATGAAGATGGTACATTTCTGCTTCATTAATAAATCATTCAGAGGGAATTCAATGCATGAGGACTGCTCAGTGGTTACCACACATTCTCCAGACATCTTGAGTTATAAATGTCATTATAAATATACTGTTCAAAATTCAAATATTTGGACACTGTGGTTTTAAAGCATTAGTGTATCATGTTCATTCTAATGTGATGAATATTTGGTTTAATGTTTAATATAATTTGGTTTAATATTTTGCATGATATCCAAGAAACCACACAAAAAAAAAGACATTCAGACATTTTTAATTGTGGCTTAGTCCAATACTTTTTGGGATATTGTACACTACATTTTTGTACATTTTGTACTATAAATGTTTTCCATGTTTCTTAAAGTCTATTAAGTCTCTTATGCTTACCAAGGCTGCATTTATTTAAGAAAAAATACAGTAGAAACATAATCTTGCAAAATAATATTACAATTTAAAATAATTCAATTTTTATCTGAATATATTTTAAAATGCAATATATTTCTCTGATGGCAAAGATGAATTCTCAGCCATTCTTTCAGTGTAACATGATCCTTTAGAAATATTTCTAATATGATGATTTGGTGCTCAAGAAATATTTCTTATTATTATCAATTTTGAAAGCAGTGCTGAATAATATTTTTGTGGAAACCGTGATAGCAGAAAGTTTAAAATTAATTTTGATATTATTATTAAATGTTTTGAAAAGCATTAATTTATTAATTAATTAATTTCAAAAAAATCTTACTGACCCCACTTTTTTCTTTTCAAATTTAGCTATTTGCATTACATTTCTTTTGATCCAAAATCCCTCTCCCAAATGAGTATAGGACCAGTAGCTTCCTAAAAAAACACTTTCAAGCGGAGATAAAATACATCAATATCAATGCTTGGGGTCTCTGTAGGTTAATCGACTTTTAACTTCTACTTATCCATAACTCAGGACAATTAACGAAGGAACGCTTAGACACGTATATGCCCACCGCTTCACTGGGGATTTTAATAGATTACCACATAAACACATTGAGGGAACAGGTGAGCCTGTCAGTGCATTAAGACGCTCTCACTACATCTCTGTCCCTCAGGCTATAGCTAGCAGCGGGACGCACCAGGCTATGGAGAAAGCAAAGCCACGGCCATTAATCACTCCACTGGTGTAACCTGCAAAGCCAGCGACCCTTGTCACTTTGCTCCTAGGTCCGTTCCTCAAACTACCTGACCAAGGGTGATTTACAACAAGTCGGACAGTGTCCCAATACAGGCTTCTGATGCGGGCTCTGCATCGGCCAAAAAAAACAACAGCTGTCAAAGGGTGTAAGACTGAGCTGGATTTTCTAGCTGCTGGTTGCATGAGAGCTGTAAAGCCGTTCCCCCCAAAGTGTCCAGCCTGATTTCTTCAAGCTACGCTTCAATTAGAAAATCACATCAAGGCAAACTGACTGAACACATGGAGGCCAGTCCATCCATCCAAACAAACAGATCACAACACAGGAATCAATTAGCATAGCACTAATGAGAGGAAAAGATTCTATGGCTAAAATGGAGCTTTTAATCTACCGTTTCATAAGGCTTGATGAAACGTAGCTGAACCTTTCAGAAAGGTTAAATTCTTTTTAGATTACTGGTGCTTGGTAGCATGACTAACTGTATGATTAGGATCATATTTCATGGGAACTAGCCCTTCTGAGAAATGGTGCCGCAACACAGAGATGCTATAGACTTGGTGAACATGTATGTCAATTTACAAAATCATACCCATCTGAAACACAACCTCCAATGTTTCACAACTTGCAACCTGCAACAAGAACACTTCTGTATGTTGTAAAAAGCTGAACTCTAAGATTTTACCATATTTGAGTATTGGACTACAATGTATTTAACCAAAACCTGAAGGGGTAATGATACTGAGTGTTTTTGCTGCTATATGATAATTTTAAGATATTTAATATTTAAGTGTCTTCTTTTTCTCCACAGCTACTGACAAACTCTTGAACTCTTCAGGCCCAGTTTCATTTTTCAAAGTTTTTATTTTTTATTTTTGCATTTCAGTTAACAGCCCAGGGGATAAACATTCATGAAATATTTCTTAAAATCTTATCATCTGCTGTTTTCTTAATTCATAACTTAAGATTAAAGTTAATAAAATCATTCCCAACCATTTAAGGATGCCCCTATATTTTTTTCTTTTCTTTTTTATTGATCGAAATACAATACAGAAGAACAATTTGAATTCCTTAAAAATCCTTGTGATTAGCATCCTAAGGTTATATACTGTAACTTGACCTTTTATATATTTATTTCCTATGAAGAAATTTCTCAATTTCTTTCTTTAGAAAATTTTCATGAATCCAGCCACAGATGTGTAACTGCTATGCCATACCAACAAATAACAAAAAAACAAATATATAAGTAAAGAGTCTCTTACACAGCTCACACTCTCATAAATCACATTCTTATTGCAATTTTTGGTCCAACTTTATATTAAGTGGCTTTAACTACTATGTACTTACATCAAACAATACATACAATTTACTTAGTGTTAATATTGTATTGCAAAACACTTTTGCTGCTATTGTGGTGGGATACGGGTAAAGTTAGGGATAGGTTCAGTGGTATGGGTAGATTTAAGGGTTGGTTAAGGTGTAAGGGATGGGACAACAGTGTTAATTATTTAAATACAGAAATTAATTGCATGCAGGTATTTTTAAAAGCATGTATGTACACAATGAGTACATTGTACCAAATGATTAATTTAAATGTAAGTACATAGTAGTTAAGGCCACTTAATATAAAGTGGGACCCATTTTTCTTCCTTCAACATTGTAAAATTGTATTTGGCCAAACTGAAAGTGGTCATTCTAGTGGAGCTGTCTAAACAAACGAGGCTTCAGGGAGTTTTATTACTTTAAAACAAATCCACTACTCAGTTGAGCATCAGCAGAGAGGACAAGCTCCGGCTCAGTTGATGTAACTGGTTCAAAGGTGTGGACAGCCGTGACGCCAACAAAGAGACTGTGATCAGGAAGGACTGAAGCCTGAAATGGGCTGCACTCACTTCTCTTTCTCGATCTCCATGGACAGACGTTTCATGTCTGTGTCTTTGAAGTCAAAACTCAGGTTCTCCATACTGAAGCTGAAGTTAGGGCCATCAGGAGGAAGAGCGCTGGCAGACAACGGCACAGGCTATGCAGTGAAAGTGAGAAAAAGGAAGAGAAGGAAAAATAAAAACATGTTCAAATGAGCTGACTGGGCTATATAAAGATCAATGTTCAAATAATAATCAAGCAATATTACAAGTTTTAATAGTTCTGTACCAAACATCCCAGTGTTAAATTACTAAATATTATAACTTGATGCAAACTTCAAAAATGAAGCAAATCCAAAATTCTGCTAAAAAGCATTTGTAGAAAGATATATAACTGTAACATTTCACTGATCAACCTGACGTTCAGTGTGGCGACTAGGAATTCAAGCACCTAGTATGAGATTTAGAAAAACTGCCTTAATTTGCCTCGGGCCAAAGTTTGCCTTACCAACCCTTAGTTGGATTTTGTCAAAAGACCAAAGGAGGCTTCAGGGTATAACAAAAAAAAAAAAAAAAAACACTTCAAAATTCTCTGCAAGTCATCAATACCTGCAGACAGCGGCAATGCTTTGAAATGCCTCCTGGATTTTTAAGTGGTCGAATAGATCTAACATTAGCCACCCATAGGAGAGAGCTAATGTTTGAAATGATACGCTGACCTCCAATCACCCCTTAAATCAGCGTGGATGTAAAATGTGCGGATGAGCTGCCAGATGGATTTTCAAGAGTATACTCAAAGCTTTTAAAGAGCGGAAGAGCTCAGCTCCCAAGTGCTTAGGCTAATAATTAGGGAACTCATCGTAATAGCCCTGAAATGTGGTTTCCAGGTAGAAAAAATTCCACCTTGGGAACATTTGTATAGGAAAAAAGCTAATTTTCTGACCTCAATTATATCTTTTGTTTTATCCATATATGAGGCTTAGGACAATCCCTCAATAGTCTTCAGTTTGAATCAGATACGAAGTGCACTCAGTCATCATGTGGATTTGAACCTGGCAGATATTCACAAAGCATTTAATGGAGGTATTTAAGATAACTGTGGTTTCTTGCTAACAGTTTCCCTTCAAATAGGAAGACATTCCGAACTCTGAAATGTAATCCAATTTAGAGAAGCATTACAACCATCTCATGCAATTCCTGGGACCCTAGAGACCTAAGCATTTTTTTTTAAGTTGGACAGCCTAATATGAATAGAAATATACCTTCTAGATTGCATTACGATGGTTACTTTGAGGCTAAAACACTCTCAAAGATTTCCCTGGATGCAAGGGGAAAGTTTACTTGTGAGTAATGGAATGGTGGTCTGATGCAACTTTTGTTTAAATAAATCATCTACATTTACATTTACATTTAATCATTTAGCCGACGCTTTTATCCAAAGCGACTTATGGATATCTTGACATTGACAAATGGCCAAGAGGCTAAATCAGACTAGCGTAAAAAACATAGCTGTGCAGAGTTTAAAACTGTTTTTTTTTTTCTTACAGATAAAATTGGAGTGGATTCAGACTCTAGCCTGATTAAGAATGACAAGCGTCGTTGAAATGTCATCTGTGGAGATGTTGGAGAACGCCGTTGGGGAGTGTTTTGGTAAGGGATGGGTCATTACCGAGTACGCTAATTTTCTGGTGATCTCCAGCAGTTTGTTTTTGGCTTTGCACTCTGATTCTCTTGCCTCCTGCAGGTCCAGTTTCAGCTGGTCGGCCTCATTCGCCCTGAGGAGAATAGATACATGGGTTACTCACTCAAGGTTTGAACCCTTTGAAGTGGACACAGTGTTGGGATCTCCAAAGCACAGTTTCAGCTGGAAATGAAAAATGGATGCTCAGATCAGCAGAAAATTTACTCTCACAGGCACCAAATCAAACAGCTATCCCAGCATGCACATCAACAGAGTGCCACATACTAAGTAAAGGCCCAGCAGATAGGTTTGAGAAGGAAGCTGTCAGAGGAAGATCTGGAATGTCTTTTATGATGCATGTTCACATACTGAGTTTTGAATAATAAATTATAGGTGCTGCTAGTTTTTAGTCAATGTTTTTAATCCACCTAAATTTTTAATAGACAAACAAACTAAATAAAATAAATTCAAATATACTTTAAAAAAAAAATCTATGCCATGCTGTTATGCTGTCATGTCATTGCTAATGTCTTCTAGATGGTCCCTTAGGTTTTCTTTCTGGCCAGATTATTAGTATTATTTCTATGACATTCTAGTATTCATATTCTACTATTATACTATTCTAGTCATTCATATTTGGAATTAGCTTTTTTTTTCATATTTTTCGTTTTCGGTTAAATTTTAATCTAAGCTTTTTTTTCATAAAGATTCATTTTGTTGTGTTTTTTTTTTATTTGGACTAGTTTTTTATAATTCTATTTGGCTTTAATTTACTTCAATTCTAGTGATTTTAGTGTTTCAACAAAGACACAAAAATGTTTAAATGTTAATTAAATGTTTTTATTTTTAATCTATATACTGTGTATATATATATATATATAGAGAGAGAGAGAGAGAGAGAGAGAGAGAGAGAGATGTAAAAAAAGTATGACTAAGTCTATTTTTAAATCTAATTTTATATTTTTACAAAATAATGATACACTTGAAAAATAGCACCCACTTTTCGAGTTAAAATAACTTTTCAACCACAAATGATCTTTTATTATTTAACCACTGGTACACAACTAAATATTATTATTTAAACACTAAATATGTCATTTGACATATCACCATGTTATGCAGCCATCTGATAAGCAGAGTGTGTGTGTGTGTGTGTGTGTGTGTGTGTGTGTATGTGTGTGTGTGTGTGTGTGTGTGTGTGTGTGTGTGTGTGTGTGTGAGAGAGATGTTACGGTACCTCCTTTCAGACTCTTCTGCCATCTTGAGGGCAAGCATCTCAGCCTCTAGCATCTTCTGTTCCATGAGTCTCTTCTCCTCCTCAGTGTGAATGGCTGTCACCTTTATAAAGAGAAATTCAGAGCATGATGTGTCCTCAATGCTCCTAAAGGATCTTCTATGAGCAGCTGGTGTGGGCAAATGCTCACTAACCTTAATACGCTGTATCTCGTGTTCAGCCTCGGCCGCTTTCTGAGCCAACAGCTTGGCCTCCTCCTCAGCGATTTGTGCCTTCTCCGCCAACAGATCTGCAGTCTCCTCTGAGTGCAATTGAGAACACAGAGACCACACGCTTTGCAAAGATGCACATCGTCATTTTGCTTTATTTGATGCCCTTGTTAACATCATTAGATGGTAAAAGTACAGCATATTATGCCCATGCAGCATTATTAATAATGGAAGCTATCTATAGATAACCTTTGCTGTTTTTCTTGTTTCCACACAATTTGTGTAACACCTCAAAAAAAAGAAACCTGTTACATAAAACTCAGGTCTAACACATTGGCATCATATGTATTACAGAAATCGTGTCACTAGGTCAGATTTTCATTCCAAGATTTATCTCTCAAAACACTATCTACTTTTGGCAAGGACTTTAAAAAAATATATAAAAAAAACACTAATAAATATTTTAGAGAGCAAGAGAAAGAGAACATAGGACTTTCAAGAATATGAAACTCTCTTATTAAAAATAACAAGACCAGTGCTAGTCTGAGCCCTGCCTGTAAATGATTTGAAGTAGCGTTTTGCTGAGCATGGATTGTGAACTATTAGAAGAAATGCATATATCAGTTGTACTCACACTTACATGAGTTTAAAAGCCGAATTTCTTTTGCTTGCTGATGTGAACTGAACATTGAGTCTTAAAATGTTATGTGAAAGTACAATAACATTGAATGAAACAGAAATATACCCTTAAGAATATTATATTATGCAATAATGTATTACATTTATTAGGTGGGATGGGTGCCAAAAAAAAAAACTTGTACTGGTATTTTTGACATCTCTAGATGTTGCGCCAAGTTAATTATGATTGACTGACCAATGAAAATAAAAATAGGGAACAACTAAAACAGACAAAAAAAACTGCTACAGAACAATGTTTGGGGGAAAAAAGATGAGTACTAAACCACAACAATCACCAAGGGCTGAGTACAAGTATAGATATGTGTGTGCACTAGTAAGCACTCAAGCGATTAGAGTAAGTATATTAGTGTGGTTGACGTTTTAGTTTCTCACCAGAGCTTCACTGGCCATGTGAGCTTCGTCTTGTAACTGAATCTATCTCTTCTCCAGTTCATCACAAGCTCTTTCTGCCTCCTCACGCAATTGTTTCTCCCTCTCCAGCCTCTGCCTCTCGATCTATAGAGAGGTGCAAAAAGCTCATCCGTATTTCACCAGGATTGCAGCACAGCTAAATGGGTTTAGTGGATCACAAATCTAGCACCTGGTTAAAGGTGCCCAGAGGCGCAACAGGAAAATCAATGCAAATGGTGACCATGAAGTCTTGAGATTTCCCTGACACTTCCCAAGCTCTCCAAAAACAAGATAACAGTTTTCCAAAACTGCAATAATTTATAAAAATATTTCTACACATACATTACTGTTCAAAAGTTTGGGACAAATACGTTTTTTCCCCAGAAAGGACGAGTTAAACTGATCAAAAGTGACAGTAAAGACTGTAAAGATTTATATTCCAAATAAATGCTGAAAGACTTTTCAAAAACATTTAAAATATCTCACAGACTCCAAACCTTTGAACAGTTGTAGTGTGTTACTTATTAAAAAGAACCATAAGTGCTATAAAAACTTAATTTGGATGCTAGAATTAGCTACATTGCCAGATAAAAAAACTATAATAATAATAATAATTAGTTATGTATGCATTCATTTTCTCTGTTTGTTCTCTTCTTATTTTTATTCCTTGATTTGTTTTCTCCTTTTATATTTCTATATTTGCCATTTTATCCTCTTTCCTTTCAACTTTGTTTGCTTTTCTTTTCTTTTGATCCTGTAAGACAGGAGCTCACTGAAAATCAGAGCCCAGAAAACAAGTTTGTTTACCATAAACAATAATCTTTCTCAGTTGGTGTAAATCAGGTAATCATTCACCCTTTCCAGCCTGTTTGCAAGCTTTCTCTTCTATAGCCTGCATCTTCATCTGCTGGACTTCCAAAGAATCAACTCGGCATCTCCTCATGAAGAGATCATGGTTCCCGATGCACAGCTGAAAAATCTTCGAACACACAATCTTCGAAGCTTCACAAACAAATTTCATGTTCTCATGTTTTTGTATGAGCTGTATGACTTTTTAATGACTGAAACTTGAGTCCGTGTCTCATAAATGGCTTCAGAATAAAATATGGCTTCAGAAGATTTCTAAATTAGCTGTTAGTTGAAGGGGCCTTTTTATGATAGTTTTATATAGTCATAGTTTGGAAAAAAGCACTATAGAGATTCAGATAAATTCTCCTTTTGTTTTTCATTGCAGAACTAAATTAATTAATGGCATAAAGTTTTATTAAACCAACAGTATTCTGGCTGACAGCCCAGATTTTAAACCACCATATCACAGTGGGTTTGTGAAGATTCATTTTAAATTTCAAGTTTAGTATATTTTTATATTATGATCACATTGCAATGGTTATTCAGAGTGAAACAGAAGTCACATGGCTGGCAAAAGTCATATTTCAAACAAAAAGGCAGAAATAATGAAGTTTCAAGCAGGGTGGACACCAAAGGAAGTGTGAGATTTAAGTTAAGGTGATTAGGTCACAAATAATATAAGGCTCGATTATCAATGGTATACAATAATAAAAGCGTTTGTCTGTCTGGAGTTCTACCTCAGATTATTGCTGCCATACAGCAGCGGAGGCATTTCTTTCCCTAATGGAAAAGTAATTGACCCCATACATCTCCAGATCCTGAGCTATTTTTAAATACTCCATCTCAGCTTCATCTCTGCAGCACACAATAACAAACAAAATCCTGGGAGGGAGGAAAGGAGGGAGACAGAAGGGGAGAAAAAGAATAAATTAGACAAAATAAAATCTATTCACCGCAGGGCTTTAATGAGACTCGTCTAACTTGGAGTGCAAAAACTAGAGGACACGCAGTATGTCTTACAGTAACTGATTGTGGCAATGAACACAAATGCACACATACTCACCATTAACTCCCCAATTAAAAAATATCCCACTAAAAATAACTTTTTAGGCAGATTTTACTTCCTTCATATTCTCATGAGTCTGGAAGCAACCTACCTTGTCTGACTGCATTAACCAAGAGCAGACAGCACAGAATGAGTGAGGAGCTGTTCGTACAGGATGTGTTTGCGCTTTCAAAAACAGCCAGTATTTCAAAGCTGATCTACTTTTAAACTTGTTTTTAATACATGCTGTCTTAAAAACAGCCAAAAACATCAGTCTGCATCCGTACAGAAATCAAGAACAAAATTATTAAATAAATAAATAAATAAATAAATATTAATAAAACTGAGAGAAAAAAAAATGCAAGTTTAAAACATTATTACTAACCAATTTTATTATTACCCCGTCTACCTCGGACAATAAACAATAACTAAATAAAAAACAAAAAATAAATAATAACAAAATAATAATAAAAAACAAAATAAAAAAAAACTAATTTAATGAATTAAAATAAACAAATAATTAAACAAACATAAATAAAATATAAAAAGAAAAATGTTGTGTTAATGGCCCCTTAACTCTACCTTGGAAAGATTTAATGTTAACATTACAGAAAGTGGCTTTAGAAGTCAATATATTTGCTTCTTTTATTTTTTATGTCTATTCAGTGCTTTATTCATCTACCATAACAATGTAGGCTAATGCCATTTTTTTTATTTAGCATATCATATTTCAATGTATCAACTGAGAGCCCTAATTTGCTAATTTTATAAAAAAAAAAAAGTAATTTACAAAAAAGAATCAGTTTCATATATTTACAAGTCCAAAAGATACAATAGCTAAAGCACCTGGAGGACTGAAAATGGCACATAAAAATATATTAAATGTACACTATATTAAAAAAGTACAAGAAACATTGACTAGAATTGGACCTCAGGAGGGGAAAAAAAGATGCTATAGAATGAAAAACTTCTGATATCAAATTAAGCTGGGTGTATGTATGAAAGAGAGATAAAAAGAGATGTGCAGACTGTGTGTTTCAGGAATACACACTGGAGTGCTGTCAGATGTAAGGAGAAGGTGTGGAATAAGTGCCCTACATGCATCTAAATCGGCTCCAAAGCAACACAGGAAGTCAGTTTTATCATCACAGTAGACCACAAAATGTTGGCTTTTTTGAGCAAGGCTATGCCTGGATATGGATAAAGCAGCATGCCAGTTTTTCATTTCATAAGTGTTTTGACTGAACATAACACAGAGTGAAGCCACACCTGCGCAACGGTGTTCGTTTATTACATCGAAGAGCCAGACTGTTGACTATTAACAAAGTCTGGTGCATTCTGAAGCCGATTCTGACCAATAACAGCCGTCTAACTGACATGCAAAGCAAGCAGCACAGTTTGCTTGTTGCACTTGATTGAAAACTGTGACTTTAGAAGGCTTTTGCCTTTTCTCTGTGCAGCATGAATCAGGCGGTCCATGAAAAAAATGTGGGCCAGCTGTCTAGGACTGAGGCTAGAATGTGCAATACCTGGTTCTGCCCCTGTGCTCAGCGTAGCAGGCCGTGATTCTCTCCTCCCACATCTTTGCAGTCATCTGGTACAGATGAATAACCTGCACAACAGAAAGACACATGAAGATCAGTCATCAACTTGAAAAGTCATTGTCTCATCAGGGCATTTTCATAACGGAGCTCTTGGTGCGCACCAGACTCTGCTTGACATCAGTATTCATTTTCTTTGTTGGAATGAAAGCTGCTTTCCATCTAAAAAAGGGAAGTGAACAACTGTTGATGGCATACACTACCATTTCATTTTTTTTTATTTTTTTGGAAAGAAATTGAAACTTTTGTTTAGCAAAGAGGCCTTAAATTGATCAAAAGTGACTGCAAAAACATTTATAATATAACATTCATAACTTCATTATTATTATAAAGTATAATACAATAATTAATCATTTCTACTTCAAATAAATTATATTCTTTTAAACTTTCTGTAATGATAACAACTCCATAATCATCGGGAAGAAGGAGGCGGGAACCAGCGGACAATCAACGGAAAACTTTAATGATCAAAATAAACACAAAACAGCGCATCAGCCCCTCACAGACGACTGATGCGCACAAAATAAAACCAAAACACAAACTAAAACCCAGGCCTGGTCCTCTCTCGTCCTTCACTGTCGTTGCTCCAGTTTTATATCCTTCCATCTCCTCTGTGGGACTCGAGACCGGTGACTGCGCTCTAGCCACCCCTCACCCCCCCCCCCCCCCCCCCTGCGGGAACCTGGGGGTAGGACAGATGAGGCGAGAGAAAAGGAGATGGAAGGAGGAGCGACAGAGACAAGAGAGGGGAGAGAGAGAAAAAAAAAATTTCGGTTCCCAGACGCACTGCTGCTCAGCCCTCCACCAGCTGGGCGATCTCCTCCGCGGTGCCTGGCGGTGGCACTGGACGGCCCTCGGCGGATGGCACGACACTCCTCCGCTGCCCGGTGGACGGCGACGGCTCCTCCGGTTTTGGGCAGCCGGCAGGAGTCCCCCGTTTCCTGCTCCTCCCCGTTCAGGCGGACGGCAGCAGGCTCCGGCTCTCTGGCGAACGGTGCCGACTCCTCCGCTCCCTCACGGACGGCAGCCGCCCCTCCATATCGTGGGCGGCCGGCAACGAGCTCGCCCGTCCCCGGCAACTCACTCCAGCCCACCGCCTCGAGCGTCCATGGCGGCATCATCCTCGCCTGCTCTGTGGCACCGCGGATTCACCACAGCGGCGAGGGATCTTCAGCAGCGCGTCCCTCCTTCTCCCGGGCTTCGGCACCACTGTAATGCATTAAAACTTCCTAATCATCGGGAAGAAGGAGGCGGGAACCGGCGGACAATCAAAATGAAACTTTAATAATTCCAAATAAACACAAAACAGCGCACCAGCCCCTCACGGACGACTGATGCGCACAAAATAAAACCAAAACATAAAATAAAATAACGCCCAGGTCTGGTCCTCTCTCGTCCTTCACTGTCGTCGCTCCAGTTTTATATCCTTCCATCTCCTCCGTGGGACTCGAGACCGGCGGGTCGAACAGGTGTAGCTCATCTCAAATCACTCCACCGGCCTCGCTCCCACGTCCCTCGGCCCCGCCCCACTCATCACACTTTCTATTCAACAAAAAATCCTGTTTCCAGAAAATACAAAACAGCAAAACTGCTTCCAACATTAATAATAATAATATTAGTATTATAAGCACTAGATCAGCATATTAGAATGATTTCTGAAGGATTGTGTGACACTGAAGACTGGAGTTAAAATTTTGCCATCACAAGAATAAATAATATTTTAATTATATTAAAAACAGTTATTTAAAATTGTAATATTTCCCAATATTACTGCTTTTACTGTATTTATCATCCAATATTTTCAACATGCCATATTTTTGGAATACAATTACAATGCATTTCTCATATTAGCTGGTCTCCACAGACATTATCTTTATAAAATAGCTCATCTTTTGTAACATTTCTGGGCCAGATACTGGAGTTATGTTCTGAACTTAGCTAAGGTGCTAAATGGATGCTGCTATTATTTATTTTGGTAAACATATTGATTTCACAGATGTTTTGAACCAAACAACACATTGGGAAGAAAAAAAATCAGGTTCAGATGATCGACTAAACCTATAGCTCGCCCGTCCCCGGCAACTCACTCCAGCCCACCGCCTCGAGCGTCCATGGCGGCATCATCCTCGCCTGCTCTGTGGCACCGCGGATTCACCACAGCGGCGAGGGATCTTCAGCAGCGCATCCCTCCTTCTCCCGGGCTTCGGCACCACTGTAATGCATTAAAACTTCCTAATCATCGGGAAGAAGGAGGCGGGAACCGGCGGACAATCAAAATGAAACTTTAATAATTCCAAATAAACACAAAACAGCGCACCAGCCCCTCATGGACGACTGATGCGCACAAAATAAAACCAAAACATAAAATAACGCCCAGGTCTGGTCCTCTCTCGTCCTTCACTGTCGTTGCTCCAGTTTTATATCCTTCCATCTCCTCCGTGGGACTCGAGACCGGCGGGTCGAACAGGTGTAGCTCATCTCAAATCACTCCACCGGCCTCGCTCCCACGTCCCTCGGCCCCGCCCCACTCATCACACTTTCTATTCAACAAAAAATCCTGTTTCCAGAAAATACAAAACAGCAAAACTGCTTCCAACATTAATAATAATAATATTAGTATTATAAGCACTAGATCAGCATATTAGAATGATTTCTGAAGGATTGTGTGACACTGAAGACTGGAGTTAAAATTTTGCCATCACAAGAATAAATAATATTTTAATTATATTAAAAACAGTTATTTAAAATTGTAATATTTCCCAATATTACTGCTTTTACTGTATTTATCATCCAATATTTTCAACATGCCATATTTTTGGAATACAATTACAATGCATTTCTCATATTAGCTGGTCTCCACAGACATTATCTTTATAAAATAGCTCATCTTTTGTAACATTTCTGGGCCAGATACTGGAGTTATGTTCTGAACTTAGCTAAGGTGCTAAATGGATGCTGCTATTATTTATTTTGGTAAACATATTGATTTCACAGATGTTTTGAACCAAACAACACATTGGGAAGAAAAAAAATCAGGTTCAGATGATCGACTAAACCTATAGCTCGCCCGTCCCCGGCAACTCACTCCAGCCCACCGCCTCGAGCGTCCATGGCGGCATCATCCTCGCCTGCTCTGTGGCACCGCGGATTCACCACAGCGGCGAGGGATCTTCAGCAGCGCATCCCTCCTTCTCCCGGGCTTCGGCACCACTGTAATGCATTAAAACTTCCTAATCATCGGGAAGAAGGAGGCGGGAACCGGCGGACAATCAAAATGAAACTTTAATAATTCCAAATAAACACAAAACAGCGCACCAGCCCCTCATGGACGACTGATGCGCACAAAATAAAACCAAAACATAAAATAACGCCCAGGTCTGGTCCTCTCTCGTCCTTCACTGTCGTTGCTCCAGTTTTATATCCTTCCATCTCCTCCGTGGGACTCGAGACCGGCGGGTCGAACAGGTGTAGCTCATCTCAAATCACTCCACCGGCCTCGCTCCCACGTCCCTCGGCCCCGCCCCACTCATCACACTTTCTATTCAACAAAAAATCCTGTTTCCAGAAAATACAAAACAGCAAAACTGCTTCCAACATTAATAATAATAATATTAGTATTATAAGCACTAGATCAGCATATTAGAATGATTTCTGAAGGATTGTGTGACACTGAAGACTGGAGTTAAAATTTTGCCATCACAAGAATAAATAATATTTTAATTATATTAAAAACAGTTATTTAAAATTGTAATATTTCCCAATATTACTGCTTTTACTGTATTTATCATCCAATATTTTCAACATGCCATATTTTTGGAATACAATTACAATGCATTTCTCATATTAGCTGGTCTCCACAGACATTATCTTTATAAAATAGCTCATCTTTTGTAACATTTCTGGGCCAGATACTGGAGTTATGTTCTGAACTTAGCTAAGGTGCTAAATGGATGCTGCTATTATTTATTTTGGTAAACATATTGATTTCACAGATGTTTTGAACCAAACAACACATTGGGAAGAAAAAAAATCAGGTTCCGATGATCGACTAAACCTATAGTCAAAAAGAGAAAAAAAAAGTTAAGCCAAACACAATGGCTAATAGAGCTGAAAGACATTTCCTAATTAAGTGGGACTATTTAAATCCTTCAGACGATTTTGAATGCCAGTGGAGTAAACAAACGCTCTTTCTCAGTACTTACTGACATGCGAGCGAATGCTTCCAGCCGAGAGCTTTCACTACATCTAACGCCCCACGGGAAGCCTTGCAGGCTCGTTACAGAGCTCTGCGAACATAATCAGCATAATTAGCATGGAGCAACGCCCATCTCAACATCACACTTACTCGCTTTGGTAGCAGCTTCTCTTGGGACAGGAGGCCCGGCTTGTGGACATTAGGGTCATGATAGCATACTGCTGAAACAAGACAAGAAATCAAAATGAGCTCAATTATGAACACAGAGAGGGGGGGGGTGGACTCACAGAGTCATAAAGACTTCACTTAAAGTGAATTGAGTAACAAGTTTACAAACATTGAGTAAAACATAAAAGCTTTTTAAAATCAAAATAGGATGAAATACACATGTGAGGTTTTTTTTAGAAGCATTATGGGTAAGATAAGTAGAGAGTAAAAAAAAAAAAAAAAAGTGCTCTAAAAGATAATTGCTCGATTACATGTTGACACAGATGTTGCAACAGCAAAATTTTTGGTCTGTACATTGACCATGGTACCTAAATGATGTAGAATATCTTAGAGAAATTAGATATGGAATTATATACATAACAAAAAAGTGTGAAACAACTGAAAATATGTCATATTCTAGGTTCTTCAAAGTAGCCACCTTTTGCTTTGATTACTGCTTTGCACACTCTTGGCATTCTCTTGATGAGCTTCAAGAGGTAGTCACCTGAAATGGTCTTCCAACAGTCTTGAAGGAGTTCCCCGAGAGATGCTTAGCACTTGTTGGCCCTTTTGCCTTCTGTCTGCGGTCCAGCTCACCCCTAAACCATCTCGATTGGGTTCAGGTCCGGTGACTGTGGAGGCCAGGTCATCTGGCGCAGCACCCCATCACTCTTCTTCTTGCTCAAATAGCCCTTGATGCCTTCAGTGTGACTCTACAATTTTCATAGTCATGAAAATAAAGAAAACTCTTTGAATGAGAAGGTGTGTCCAAACTTTTGGTCTGTACTGTATATATATATATATATATATATATATATATATATATATATATATATATATATATATATATATATATATATATATATATATATATATATAAAAGTTTGGTGTCGGTAAGATGTTTAATGTTTTTGAAAGATCATCAAAATACAGATCAAAAATACAGTAAAAAGAGTAATATTGTGAAATATTACAATTTAAAAATGTAAAAAAAAAAAAGTTAAATATGTAACCATTTAAATTTATTAAAAATATTAATGTAATTAAAATGTAATTCTGTGATGGCAAAACTGAATATTCAACAGCCATTACTCCAGTCTCACATAATCCGTCTGAAACCGTTTATCAATATTTTTGTGGAAACCGTTTAAAAGAAATGCATTAATTTGAAATATAAATATTTTGTAACCATGTAAAGGGCTTTACTGCTACTTCTGATCAAAAAAGTATTAATATCTTATTGGCCTCAAACTTTTGTGTACATCCACATCGCACCAGTCTTATGCAAATACATGAATTAAATGTTGTGGTTTTACTTCTGAAACAGTGTGAAACTGAAGTAAATGTATTTAGTGCTTAGTGTATATATTTGTTTCTAAACACTGAGGAAATTGTCTTTGGTAATCAACACCACTCCACAGATGCAGTACATAAAAATAGCCCAGAAAGCTCCTGTAAGAAAAGGAATATGAACTTCACTATCTTCCAAAAAATAAACATCATTACAGATTGTGGACTGCTTGCAGAAACTGAAGAACAAGCAAATCATCAGAATCAGACAGGAAAGACAATAATACTCCATCAGTGTCACACTTTTTTTTTTTTTTTGAGCTCTACAGACAGATTCACTGCTCAGCTGTGATGAGACTGGCATGTGAAAGCATCCCCATTTGAAAGCGTCTGTGTGAAAGATTGCTGTCTAAAGCTCGGCCCCTGCATTAAAAACAAGTGTTCACAGTAAGGGAGAAACTGCTGCCATCTCAGCCTCTTCTCTCCGTTCAAGCTGCTCCTCCAGTTTTTTTTTTATTTCTTACTTGTGTATATCTGACAATGCCTCTCTTTTTTTCATTCTTACTCTCTTCACATCTCTTCGCGCTCTTTTCTCATGCCTTCTTCCTGTCTTTCTGAATAACTTCAAACCTGCACCTGGTGGCTTTAAATGAAGTCAGAAATCTGTCACGTAGCTACTCACATTTGTAAATCAGATAAATCTTTGTGGACAAGCTGCATTAAAAGCTACAGAAATGCATTTCTGGAACTGCACATCAACTGAAATTATAATACTGCACCAAGTAGCAGAATGAGCAAAATCTAAAATTACAACATATTTTATATAATGGTAACACTAAATGTAGAACTTATGTAATTTCTGTAGAATTCAATAATATATATATAAATTTTTTTTTTTTTTTTTTTTTTTTTATACACATGATAGTAACTATATGGATAATCGGTTGAATCAAATACTTCAGACATTCAAATACAAATTGAATACTACTATCCAAAAACTTCGCTAATATTTTTGTTTGTTTTTGAAAGTCTCTTATGTCCTATTCCCATCAAGTTTTTAGAGTCAGCATTGCTCTGTGTCTGACATGAGTCAGAGAGAAACAGAGTGTGATTTCTAAATTGGCACAAGGTGAGCTGTGTGCAGTTAGCCAAGGCTTTTGGATAAATCATGTGTTCTTGTGGCCCCTGAGCTGTCAATCAAACTGACACTTGCTTAATGAAATGCACTTCTTTCTGAGGGAAGAGTGTAATGGGATAGATTCAGACCTTGAAGGACATCCATAGGAGGTTAAGGTTTAGCTTCGACACCTTTCTGTGTGTCTATCAAGGAAAGAAGGGTTTTAAAAACAGGTGTGTTAGAAAGAGCACTGACCTTAGCGTGGCTGGCGTAAGAGGCTAACAGCACCGAAGCATCAGACAATATATCTCCTCCTCTAAAATACTCTTCTTCACCTGTGGGATTTCAGAGAAGAGGAGGGTAAAATTTATAGAACTTTATTATTATTGCTACATATTTGAGGGAATGTGCTACCAAGAATTTTATGCAATGCCATCATGATAGATTACCGTGATATTCAACTAGATCTTGCTAAAGGGCACAACAGTGGAGTTAAAGAACCATTTGTTTGCAGTGTTTGAATCTGCATCCTTTTGGTTACCTGCCCAGACATTTAACTATTAACAACTAGCAAGTATTTTAGATGATATTAGAGACTCAAAAATCTTTGGTAACACTTAAATGTATTTGTCACGTTTGATCAATTGAATGCATCCTTGAATAAAAGTATACATTTCTTAAACAAAAAATGCAATAAAATAAATTAATAAATACATAGGGGATTATCAATATGCATCCAAGCATAAACTTTAAATGTAAAATAATACTAATAAACAGGTCAGTTTAGCTAAATGCCAACTATTACATGGAAACTCAAAGAGCATAAGACCAAGTAATGTTTGGTATCAAAACTATTTTATGACATGCTGTCTACAGTATGTCTACTTACTCAATTCAAACCACGTCAGAAACAGATCTCTAACTGATAACTTTAATGCTTTATAAAGAATTAGATATTTTACCAGGTACTTTCTGAATAGATACACTATGTGTTTTTATAGCTATTATAGTCACGACTATCCATTAGTAAGCCAGCAGAGGTTGTCTCCTTCCAGCTCTATGGACTGCAAAGCCCAGGAATCATTTACAGCTGCAAATACAAAGCAAAGGCAGAATATTTCAGGGTCAGTTTTAAGGACTCTAGAAGCAGCAGATGGCTCACAGGTTACACATTCACTGTTGCAGGGCTGTTGGGTTGAATTTCAAGTGGGGCTGTAGGGAGAAAACAGGAGACCTGGCAAAGGACTACTCCTAGCGCAGACTCCTAAGCCTGGCACAAATCACATCATATCTGTTTGTAACAATGAAATTTGTGCGTCCATTATCTAGACTTGAATGCATGAATAAATAAATCTGGACTTGCATTTCCTGAAGGATCTAGCAGTACAAACAGCAAAATAATAATGTTGAGGTTTTCAGTGAGTTTAAGATTTCTGAATCTGAGTTCAAATAAAATATAGTTGTAAATAAGATACATAAAAAAAAAGTTGCATGGATGCTAACCTGTTAATAGAACTATAAATAAAATGTTTACATATTAAAAATGCCACATTAAATGCTGAATTATCTTGAAATGTATGAATGGAGTCTGTATGTTAAGCAGTCAAGCTGAACTAATTCCACAAACCTGTGGAATAGAAAAGAAAAAAGAAAAAGAAGAATTTCAATGCAGAGCTGCCTTGCAAGCACTGTAATGACTAATTGATAGACTACTGAATGAATTAAAGAACCAAATTAATTCCTGACTTCATGCTTCATCAAAAGAGAAAATTAATGAAGGATGAAGGAATAGACCCCTGACCTTTATGATCAAAAGAAGTGGTTAACAGAACAAAAGTTTGTTTATGTACACAGCTTATAAATGCAAAAAATGTGTTCACACCGAAAGGTTAGTATTAATTATCCACTAGGAACCAGAGCCAAATTACGAGTAAAATATTGCTGCCTTGCCAAATGAGCTGTTGCTAAAAGCACAACTACATGAGAGACGGGTGGTCACTGTGCCGACCATTAGCTGCTTGGCAAACCAAAAAAGGATCTTATTTAATGACAACAAGGAAATGAAAGCCAAAAAAAAGTTTAACGACAGGGCAACAATTAACACAAGGTCAAACTCATTACCCATCAGCAAATCAATAGTTTGCTCAATTTGAGTTAGCCCAAAAACGCAATGTTTTAAATCTGCATGACTTTCTTCAATCATTACAATCAAGGGTGGTTTCTTCATTAGGGCGACGCGTCACCAAAGTGTGAAAGGGAGGGATTTTTTTCTTTCTATTGCATTCAACCAGTGTTATGTTTTATTGATTTACTGATTTATTTATAGTTTTTTTTTTTAAGAAATAAATACCTTATTCAGCAATACATTTATCAAAAGTGAAAGTAAAGACTTCTTAATGCTACAAACATTCTATTTCAAATAAATGTTATTCTTTTGAAATTTATATTCATCAAAGATTCCTGAAAAAATTTTCACTGTTTCTACAAAAATATCAAGTAGCACAACTGTTTCTGAGAAGCAAATCAGCATATATGAATAACAGAAAGTAATGGCTGCTGAAAATTAACTTTAAAATATATTAAAAAGACAAGTTCTTAGTTATAAGTTAAGCACTTTAAATTGTGATAGCATTTAACAATATCACTTGTTTTACTGTATTTTGACCAAATAATTGCAGCCTTGAACATCAGAGACTTCTTTATATATATTTAAAACAAACGAACTTAGAATGGTATTAAATTGTAGTGCATCAATATAATAATAATAATAATAATACAATTTCTTTTATATAGGGCCTTTAAAGCAGCTTCTCAAGGAAGTTTACATAAAACAAACAGATAAAAACACATGCAAAACAAAAATTGAAAGAACAGACTAGAATAAAAAATAAAAAAAGATAATCAATCAAGAAAAAGCTAACCTAAAAATAAGTTTACCGGAAATAGGATACATGATTTAGACTCTGATACAAGAAGGGAGTACATTCCCTGAGGTTTATGGTTTTTTGTAAAAGCATGCATAACCTGTTAGCATTCCTGTGTGTTTTAGGAGTTTTATACAAAGTTTACAGGGTTAACCCTGCCATATAGTAATAAAAGCTTAAATTCTATTTTAATTTATTCTTTTCATTTAGTATTTTACCAGCCACACTCCTCATTCACCTTTGTTCCACTGAAAATCATGTTCAGTATATTTTTAAAAACAAGATTTTTCAAGATTGGAAGACATTAAGTGGAATGATGTTTAATGACAAAATTTTAATTTCCAGGTAAACTATGCCTGTTAAGACATGCTTCCCAGTCATCATAATTATAAAAAAGAAAAACAAAAACAAAAAAAGAAAAGAAAATCATTAGGCTTGCTCTTTTATCCATCGCCAAACTGAAAACAGTGCCAAAAGTAGCATTCAATATGTCAGTAACTGGTCAAAAAGGTTCTGGCTATTACAGTCATCTTTTCAGTCTGCTTTACAAATGTGACAGCACTTTATGAGTGCAGTCTGAGAAGGGTGGTTGTTCCTGATAAGCACCCATCCAGGAGAGATATTTAATCAGGATCTGCACATCCAGACATGCAGCTCTATCCCAAGCCTACATATGAGCGGAGGGCACAGGGTAATACAGAACAGACTCACCCTTCTCCAATCCCTTCCCAGAATTCATTAGCATCTTTTGAGAATTCATTACATTGGTTTCAGAGTGCACAGCCATTCTGAAGCGGTGCAGGTCTACCTCCCATTACGGGGTGAAGATAGGCTACTTATATTTTCTCAGAATGTTCATATCTTCATCTTATACCCTTTGCAATGCATTAAATCTACCAGATTGGTACAAGCACTGTAAAGTGAAGGGCAAATTGCCATAACTTAACATTAGATAACAAATATAGTCACAATGCTGTTGGTAAAACTGAACTAAGATTACATTTGTGCAAGACAGATGCTTATTTACCTCCCATGCCGAGCAACCAGCTCGCTCAATAAAATGATTGATAATGTGCTCGTAATCAAGGTGTTATTGCTTAATGGTTTCTGATCGCTCAGACTCAATCTTGGCAGGAAGCCGTATTATGGTGGGAGGTGTTCCTCTGGGCTTATAGAATCAGAGACAGGGGCCCTGATGTGAAGCACACAGATTCCACATGGCTGAACACAATCACACCAAACAATGAAAGAGAGCGCTGAACCCACAGACAGCACAGCCCTCAAACCTCTATCACACAGAAATGCCCCAAGAAACCAAATACAGGAGCTCAGTTCTGCTGCAAAGCCTATGAAATGAAATGGCTTTTGAGTATGGGTCAATGACACATCATCAGCTGCTGTTGTGTACAAACAATACTTACAGTCCAGCTAGATTAATTATGTACAACACTATGTAGATATCAAATCATCATTTTTATGTGCATCGATTTTTTGCTCTTGCTTTTAGATCATGACGGTAATCTAGGGGTTATGTGTTAGGCTGGCATCACAAAGGTAGCAGATTCAATATCAAACAGGTTATTATTATTAAGGAAAACCAAAAACATGAATCTAAATGAAAACTTAGTTTCATCACAACAGAAAAATACTGCTCTGTGGTGCTTGATTAAGAATGAATGTTAATTTGAGGACATCTGAAGGCGTGCACACATGCGAGTTTGAGTCACCTCTTTTCCCACCATTTCCTGTCCTCTCTATATCCTCCTATCAATAGAAGTGGCAACATGCCAAAAAATTCCAATTAATTTGAGCTGAAGTCCAGCTAAACCCACCTTAGCCGATGACTCACCTGCAGGAAGAAGAGCACCAGCTCTTCTTCAACATTTTCTGGGTAAAACTTGGCCAGGAAATGAAACACTATGTGCTGTTCTTTGGACATATCATGATTCAAAACCTAATACAAAGATAAGTCATAACAAATGCTGTGCTATTTCTTGTATACTTTATACATTACTAAAATACCACACTACCACATTTTTGGACATGATAAAAATGATAACACTTTGTCCTTTTTGGACATGTACCAAAGTAGTACTTTAGCATTCTTTGAAGTGCAATGAAAAGAGAACATGAATAAGTTCAAGCCTTCAGTATCATAATATTACCAAGAAAAAAACACTTTACTTTTTTTTTTTTTACTTTTTTTTTTTTTTTTTTTTTAAAGAGTAATGAGTTGGTTTTCATGAGAGTGTGTTTGTATTTATTCTACCTTTCAAAGATTTGGCCTCATTAAGATTTTTTAATGTTTTTGAAAAATGTCTTTTATGATCACCATAGATGCATTCAAAAAAAAATCAAAATACAGTAAAACAGTAATATTTTAAATATTGCAATTTAAAATAACCATTTAATTTATTCCTGTGATGGCAAAGCTACATTTTGAGCTTCAGTGTCGCGTGATTCTTCAGAAATCATTATAATATGCTTATTTGGTGCTCAAGAAACATTTCTTATTATTAATGTTAAAAACAGCTGTGCTGTTTAAAAAAAAAATCTGGAAACCGTGAAAACATTTTTTTTTTTTTCAAAAATTTTGGGAAATACAAAGTTGAAAACAGCATTTATTTGAAACATAAATTTATGTTTTAATGTAGAGCACATTCTTTCATTTAGACAGACATGGGTCGCGTCCGAAATCGCATACTTCCATACTATATAGTAGGCGAAAAACAGTATGCGAAGCCAGTAGTATGTCCGAATTCTTAGTATTCGAAAAACAGTAGGCGAAATGTACCCGGATGGCCTACTACTTCCGCCCGAATTCCGTAGTATGCATAGGATGGGCACTACTCTATCCCATGAGGCCACGGGAGAGGACTCGTCATACTCATATTCGAAAATAACGGAAAATCGTGACGCCGCTGTTTTGAAGTGTAAGTTCCTTATGGATAAACGCTGTTCATTGTGGTTAAAGTGTAACGTTACTTGTTTAACATAATCCAAGTAAACGACTGACTTGTTAAAGTTTTACACATTGTAAACTGATGAGACTATTTTGTAAATTGAGTTTAAAAATATGTTTAATAATCATTATCGATCAGAGGCTGTGCCTCAGCTTGTTAAGGCTGCTTTCTACAGACGGCTCGTTAAGTAATTTAATGAGATAAAGTTAAAAAAATTTAACGAGTTAATTTACATTTTACTAATGTTGATAAAAATTGTTGGATACCTTAACTTAACTTAATAGGTGCCTCAGTTTGATCATAAATCCTCAGTAATGTGTGAATCCTGTTCTGATGTTACAGAGACTGATGAAACCCTACTCACTGGAAAGCATAATTCAGTAAGTATATAAATTAAATTTAATCTTAACTACACACACTCTTTACATGTATTTATGTTAGGATCATCAATGATTTATGCTGTTTTTTTATTATAATATGAATGTCCAGGTATTTCCAGTTGCTATTTTGTCAGTTGCAAAGTGCTTAATAGCAAATATCTTTTGTAGCAGTTGTGTGCACACTGATTTTGCAGCAGTTTCCAGTTGTTTTTTAAACAAGCAACATCTTAACATCTGAAGAATGTTGTCTTGAGAATGGGTGCCACACTTTAGAGAAATACCCATACACCAAGTCACATTTAAAATTATTCTCTCTATTTATTTATTTATTTTTCATTTCTACATGGATAAGAGCACAAAGCTTCAGACAAAACCACATTAACATTTTCATAAAGTAGTATAATAGAGCTTAAAGAAACACCAAAAGGGAATTTCTTAAGACGTTTCTATAATAATGTCAGGAAAATAAACTTCAGCAGCTTCAGTTCAGTAACTGTATGTGTACAAGATGAGGACTTTAAATTTGGGTATCAAAAATGAGTGAAAAACAGTGGAAATCTAAAATTTACCCCAGGGATACAGTAATACATTTGTAAAATTAAACTTGTTGTAAATATGTTGGTATGATATGTTATGTGATATGTTGCTAGATTTTCAAATAACTGTAATATTAATTCCCAGTTATGAGTGTAATATATTTATGTGTATATATAAATACACACACGTTTAAATTTAACTATTTACATGTGTATTTATACATATTTATGTGATTTTATAGTATATATATATATATATATATATATATATATATATATATATATATATATATATATATATTTCTTAAATAACTAATATATGAATATCTCGATTTGACAGTCTTAAAATTACCTTCATAACTTACAGAAGCTTAAACAATAGCACTATGAGAACAAGAACTGATTTGCAGAGTCTTAAACTGTTCAATTGTCCTACAGGTAATCCTGCTCTTGAAGAGCTGCACACGGTCGTCTGGTGTGACACAGCTGTGCTCAGATTGTCCCACACATGCTCTCCTGTGCTGGCTTCTGTGTTTTGAGGTTCCAGTGTATCATCGTCATGATCCTCTACAATTTGTGGATCCGCAATGTCCTCATTCAGAAGATGGAGGTTGTGGAGCACTACACAGCATGCAACAACATCTGGCACAAACACAGGACTCACTTCCAGGGCCTTGAAGAAGAAGAAGATGGAGCACAGCTTGTCTTCATCATCCTGAAGGCTCTCTCTCAACAATGTTCTGTGCACGAGCATCATTGGTGTTGAATCAAACCTGTGCAGGATTCTGTTCAGGCTCTCTGTATGGAGTGATGAGGCAGATGTGTGCCTCACTCAAACAAGGATACCAACCATCTCCGAGGATGTGTTTTCCTGCAGGTGGATACAGGCCTCCAGTGTAAATAGGGCTGTTCTTCAGCAACCTGGCATCATACACAGACCCGGGACACTCAACAAACATATCAAGGTACTTCCCCTGGTGGTGACCTGCAACTGAACAGAATGAAACCGCTTCCTGTTGAAATAACATTGGGCTTCACTTGCTGGAGGTTCAATTTGTATGTGACAGCCATCTATTGTGCCAGCTACCAGAAGAAAAGCTGCTTCCACTGCCTGTCATCTGTGGTGGAGAAGGCAATCAGCCTCTTCAAAAACCCCATGACTGACCTGCTCATTCTGTGCACTATGCTATGCAGCTCTTGGATGTCAAAGGCCAGTGACAGCAGCCTGTATGATGCTGTTCACAGTCTGTAAATATGTAGTTTTTATTTTTTAGAATAAAATTTCAATAGGTTACACATTTTTGCTGATATATCTATATCTATCTATCTATCTATCTATATATATATATGTGTGTGTGTGTGTATTGTCTATAATGTATATATTATGTATGTATTTATGTATATATTGTGATGTGTGTATATATGTGTGTGTGTGTGTGTGTTTCTGTGTATATTTCTATAATGTATTTATGTGTATATATGTGTGTGTATTTGTCTAAGCATTCTTTCAAGTTTATTAATTAATTTATGTTCCTTTTGTTTCTTTTGTGTAATTTTATTTGTATTTATTACAATAAATTACTTTATATCCTTACATAAAATCAGGCTGTCATTCTGTTCACAGATGTAGCTGCTGTTATTCTGAGGTAGAAAATTAAAAGCTAAATTTATATTTAGTAAAGGATTTACAAGCTGTCAACGAAGGCATGATCTGAATTGTTAATTCAAACGACGTAAAAACGCAGACGAAAGCGGTAAGAATAACGAAAAACATCACCGATTTTATATCATGTTCGCTCAGTAGATTGGGCTCTTTAAATTTACGCGCTTTTGTGACGACATATGTCACGTGACAATGTCAACATGGCGGATGTAGTACGTCCGAATTCCATTCATACTACCCACATTCATACTATATAGAACGTACTTTTCTAACGGTCGAGTAGTACGTTCAAATTCAAATGTAGTACCCAGTACGCAGTATGCTATTTCGGACGCAGCGATGGACTGAAAACAATAAAACCCCAATCTTAATTTCATGAAGATTTTAAAGGAAACAACCTAAAAACTCTCTAGGGACTGCTGCAGACTAAACGAATTCAGACTGACCACAAACTGAACAGCACCAGCATAATGAACACTGACATTCCCTGAATAACCTCATTTCCACAGACCATGTGGACACAAGGCAGAGAAATGAATCTGAGCATCATTAAAAAGTGTCAGCAAGCGCATTCCCTCATTTTTAGACATATCAGCTCATCTTTTATCAGGAGGACCACTGTCAGGAGGCCAGGAAAAAAAAATTGCCATATTCAATTGGTGAGGAACTGCGGACACAAATCATTGCATATTTCTCAATAAAATAACATTAATTGTCTTGTGCATACTGCATACTTAAACAGAATACATAAAGCAGCAAGAAAACATTGATTATTATTATCAAAGCCAAGCTGCATCTAATCATTAATTTTATTGGTTAGATATTAATTGAACAGAAAACAAGGTCAAATTGTTTAGCACTTAGAAATTGTAGTCAGATTACAATTACATGAAGAAAACTGTAATTAGTAATGAACTCATTAGAATACACATTTTAGGCAATGCATTTTGACTACTTTTTCATTACATTACTTTTGACCTAATTCATTTCATCCTAATTCACAAAGTTTTGATATAAAAATACAAAGATATTACATACAGTATTTGATAAAACATATTCAGTTATTTATTTTCAACAACATTAAATGTTTCTTAAACTGGGGTTTGTGAAAGAACTGCACAAAAAATGTAAACTTAAAAAAAAAAACTTCAAAATAAAATCTTCAACATTAAAACATGTGAATGTGTGATTCCGTTATTAAAATATTAACTTAAAATCTCAGGGGGACTTGAAGTACAAGTACAAAACTTGATATCATCTAATAACAAGTACTTCATTTTAGAAATCTGATGACATTATTTAGATTACATGTAATCGGATACAGTCTATGGTTACTATCCAGCACTGTTTCCCAATGTTGGAAGAGTTCATTTAATATAGTCAAAAACAGAATTTCCAGTCTGCAGGAGTATATTAGCAGAATAACAATTAGAAAACTCATCTTGTGAGAATAATTCTCTTGTGTAGACATCTGTGCTCGATTAGCCTTGTCATTAGGATTCAAGTACACTAGGCGTCATCTGGACCCAGCTGAGCTAGATGATCCTGTCTTGTGAACAATATACTGTTCTTGCCAAATGTGTCGCTGTGAATGATTCAAGTTTATAGAAGAAAGAACCTTAGTGTTGTAAGTACTGACAACTTCCAGAGAGTACTGCAAACATAAACACCGCAATCTGCATTAGCAGGGACAGGTGCTTTTCAAGGTGTGGTTTCATCTTCCCTAATGTTTATGTATGAATATGACAACATGCTTCCATCCAGAGTCCAACCCATTAAATATGCTGATGCTTCCCCTCTAGGAAGCTGACGGCTGCCTTCAAGGACGGCCTTCAGCTGGTGCAAACATTCACAAAGAAATGAGATGTGTCTGTGTAGAAAAATGTGCACTCACTGTCCTAAATATTCAGTGGAGAAGTTATATGGCTTTTTAGGAACAAAAAAAAAATTAGTAAAAGTACTGAAAAAAAAAGTACTGAAAACTTGTCAGTGCAGAGCAGAGCAGAACAGCACAAGAAAGCAAGCAGGCACAAAAGCAGTAAACTCAAAGTCAAATTCCTGTCTTTATCCTCTTTTGAACCCCAGGCTATTTGCCCAAATCAGATTATATTGACTGAGCTACACCAAGACTGTCTTTCTACACTGTAGTTACACAGCACAAGATTAGATGAGGTCAATACTACGCACAATACCTTTAGCACACAGAGATGGCTTAAACTACATTGCAGCCTACAGCACAAATACAAATACGATGAAGTGTTTTTATATCGAATAGAAAAATATACACTGTACTTCTAATAAGTTGCATCTGACAATGCTTATACTGAAGCTCAAGAAAATATATGAAATGTATAATTTCAAGTGATAATCTATATGGGTTCTGCTGTACATTATAGTGACCATCTTCACTATAATAGCATTCTAAGAAAACATCTAGAAGCTAAAATAAATGAAACCGGCTTTATGGCATTTCCTCTAGTTTCAGTATCTTGGCGATGTTATCATAAGTGTTTTGGACATCATTTTCTGTTGTTAAATAATATCTCTTACTATATACCCAAGGCTTCGGGAAATAACATGAACTTTGGTTTAGCAAACCCTGTAGATGACTTCAGTGGTGGGCTATTATCAGCTATCAATAGTAGGCACTAAAATCTCAAGGACTTGGCAGAGAGAGAAATAGGTTTTGTTTTATAAATTAATGCTGCCACCAAGTGGTGTTGTTCAGGAGATACGAAGATGCACCAAAACATACTCTCAATGGTGCCAAAAACAAATGCAATGATCCAGATGGTTCAGATGCAAAGGGATTTCAGGGTTAAATATTACTGTGTACGCTCTACATCTCTTACATACATGCAGCCAATTAACAAAAAAAAAAAAAAAAAAAAAACCTGACCCCTGAGTTTGTAAAAACCGTGACATAAGGCATTTTTTATGTAAGACTATGGGACGAGGAATTGCAAAAACTGCAAGGAAATGCTAAAATATACACGGTTTTTAAATTAAACAAACAAGATGTAGGCTAAATATTACACGTTTACATGATACTAATGTGACAGAACTACTTACCATATCAGGGAAAAGTTTAATCCAACATTTAACTCCTATTATATGACTATGTAAATCCAGTGGCTTTCACATAATACACACAAAATACCAGTATGTTTATATGAAGCAAATCACGCTTGCATGAGTTCTCACCACTAAGGATTGTGACAATTTTACAACTCAATACATTTAAAAACACTTAAAGCTGCAGATTTCTGCTTTTAAACCTATCCGAAAGTCTTGTGCCAAAGACTCCCATTGCAAGTGCACTACTTCATACAATTACTGATAGTTTTTACAAACAGAGGGGACGAATCTAAAGTATTGTGTATGGTAATCGACAGTATGTCACAGATGCTGAACCTGGAACATAGTTTTAATGTTTATTGGAGAGCAATATCAATATCATAAAAAGATGTCTCAACCAGAGCAGCTACCTTTTGCTCCCTCAATTCTAACTATATATTTAGTTTTGTATCTAAAACCACTTTGTAGTGCATGACAGTACATTATCAGTAGATTACATAGCAACAGAATCATGATCCCTCAGAACCTCATTACCTCCATAGGAAAGAATGTTAATGAGTGTGAAAGAGCAAAACAGAGTGAGAGACAGGCACAGAGCAGTACACAGGGTCTTGTTGAGTGGGACCACCGTGCCTCATGGGACATTAACTCATGGTCCCCGTCTGTCTTTTCACCATCTGTTTTCCCCTTAATTCAAAAACACTCCCTGTGATGGTTTCTGTGCAAAATAGGGCATCTTCCTGCAAGAAACTCGGTGGATGTTATGTGCAAATGAAGTGCAGCTTTCAGAGGAGTCCTCTGTATGCCTGGAGAACTCCCAAAGGATTCAGCATTTGTACAAAACACCTTTAAATATGGAAATTATGAGTATTGCCATACAGGATGCTGCTTGCTTTGTAGATTTGTATGTTGGTTTGTTTTCCCCACAAGCAGTCACGGGTGTTTTTTAAAAGCTTTTTTGGATTATTTTTAAGGTAAAATCATTTTTCTTCAGTATCCTAAATACAAAAGGAAATGTTATCTAGAATGTCCAAGCTTCTTTTTTCCCCCACACAAAAAAGGGGGGAATGGTGATTTATACTGCCAAGCTCCAAAAAGGACAATAAAAGTAGTCCATATAACTATCTTTCTAGCCTTTGTTTGAGGTAAAGAACCAAATCAGGTTGTTGCTTATTGACAATATTCACCTCAAGGCACTCAAATCTCACTTGCAGTAACATTTACCACATTTGCATTTGTGTTGAATCAATGACATTAAACCTGACATTTCATTACACAACATGACATTTATTAGGCAGATGCTTTTATCCATCGCGACTTACACACTGCATTCAAGGTATACATTTAATCAGTTCATGCATTTGCTGAGAATCGAACCCATGACTTTGGCATTGCTAACAGCATGCTGTACTGTACTGAGCTACAGGAACACAAACCGCATTTTTAAAAACTAACTCCCTTTTTTAAAGCCATTTTAATTTGATATACAACTTTCCAAGGTTTCTAAATTGTCAGTATGATAAATAATTTGCCGAAAAGCCTTTTGTACACAATCTATTATACACCTTCTATCATCTGATTGATGATTTATACTCTTAACAAGTAAAAGGGCTTTTAGTATAATTCTAAAAACATCCCCCTTCAGGTTGTGATTTACATGTCTGTTGCAAAACCGTTTTTATAAAGGAGATATAATTTTTACTAATACTTCAAGGTGAACCCTTACGGGACTGAAGCAATTCAGGTTTGTTTGTTTTTCTTCTTAGAAAAATCTAAATTTTAAAGTTAAAATGTATCAAATATGATAGATCAGGCTTTTGACGAATGTTTATTTGTTCATCTCTCAATCATCATTGTATTCCACTGCAAACTGCTCCCCGGGTGCCGCAGCATAAATGGCTGCCCACTGCTGTGTGTGTGTGTGTGTGTGTGTGTGTGTGTGTGTGTGTGTGTGTGTGTGTGTGTGTGTGTGTGTGTGTGTGTGTGTGTGTGTGTGTGCACTTTGGATGGGTTAAATGCAGAGCATGAATTCTGAGTATGGGTTACCATACTTGGCTGAATGTCACATCACTTTCACTTAAGACATATAATTTGGAGATACTGACTTACAATATATATATATATGTATATTTATCATACAAGTAGTCTTTCTATACTCTCACTTTGTCATACCATATGAGCCATACAAGCCTGATATATCAAATATGACACTCCAAAAAAAATATATATGAAGTTTTTTTTTTGACTATCATTACGTCAAGCATATGTCAAGCTTTTTTAGATTTTATTTAATTGAAATATCACTTGTCAGAGGACTAGTGTACAAGTCGTATGACCACTTTTATAGTGCTTTTTTTCACTGCATGCAAGGTGTAGCTTGTACTCATTTTGTGTTTAACAGGAAAGAAAAAAATAATACAATGAGGGGAATTAAAGATGACACAATTTCCATTTTTTGGAAAAGCTATTCCTTAAGGCCACTGAACTGCCTCTGTTCAAACATTAAAGCAGCTCGAGAAGACAGGGATGCCATTGTAACGACTGTGACACTGAAGGTTTTGGCTTGTTTCCTCCGAAGGGAGTTGAGTCCCATTTTTGATGCAAGGACACTTGCCATAGCTGCGGATGGGAAACATTCCTCCTCTTTAGAAACAAAATTAACCTCTAACTATATATCTAAAGCATAGCTTATTATGAAACACAACAGAGTTGAACTCTACAAAAAAAAGCTCCAATTTAGCATTACTGGTCAATTTAACAAAAATGTGATTAAAGTGAAGGCTGGACGTTTTTAAACCACCTGCATTAACTGGTAACTAGCCGACACATATTTTCCCTTTTACTTCCTCTAAAGCTCCATTAGGTCTGTAAGAAAACTGCTATAAACGTAAATACCCTTTAAGGGGCAGACAGCTCTTAACAAACATTAACCCATTACTAACACGTAAGTATTCATTCGTGTAGCAAAATGCAAACCTTTACAGGACTTCACAACATTAGGTGCTCGTATATGTTTGTTTAGGCTAGTCTACGGTTTCATGTCTCACTGTTTATTGTTTCATAGTGTTTTTGACGAAATTGGCCTGAAAGCTTGTTAACTGTTTGCTAACTCACCTGTCGAGCTGTACAAAAAACCAGCAGAAGTCCCTGACACACAAACATTGCTGCTGGTTTGGCTCTTTCAGGGAGGCGGGAGGACATCGCGTCGTTGTTGTTTCGGGTCAGAGATAATACATTGAGTAAATAAATAATCTTCCAATCAGCTATTTCCGAAAATATTTCAGAAATGTTACGTTAGAATGCAGGAAATTTTTAAGTACTGAACATGCCTTAAATGTAATATATATATATAAAATGTTTTTTATGTTTACACATGCATATATTACGTTTAATTGTTGTTTATAATATAATATCATTCACAAATTAAGTATATATATATATATATATATATATATATATATATATATATATATATATATATAATGAAATTAAAATTATATTAAATATATATTCTTTATAGTTAATGTCCAATACATTCCAAATTAAAATGTACATATTCGGATCATTTCACGCTTCGCTCTTTTAGCCAAGCGTAAGGGGCGTGGTTTCGTGGACAATTGGGCGGTGCATTGATGAGGTCATCGGAGTAAACAGAAAAGATGGCGACGCCATACACGGGAGATCGGGTTTTAGGGACAAACGCGGTAATCTCGGAGAGTTTCGCCAAGCAGTTAACCGATTTACCAGCGGAATTATTAGAGCATATATTGTGCTTCCACGTTCTAAACCATATCGACATCTGCAACGTTTCCTGCACGTGCAAGAGGCTGCATGACGTGTGCCATGGCAGAGGAAAGGTCTGGGCGCATCAGTACAAACTCAGGTGGCATAAATTAAAAACATTTCGAAAGATTGATACTGTACCTCCACTAACCGCCAGTTAATCAAACCATAAGAAATATGTTTGTTCCCTGATAGGTGGTTTAAGATGTGCATTTAGTGCGTGACTTGAGCTGTCAGGTCGTGTTCTCATTCTGCTGATGCACCGAATGTATCCTGCGTGCACATGTAGAGAGATGCAAAATATGATATGTTCAGTTTTTACAGGCTCGCCTCCTATATGTTAAAAAAAACGAAATGCAGCTACATTATCATTGTTGACAACGTAAAGCGACCTTGACCACAGAAATGCATGATATTATGTGCTCATAACATGTACTCTTCTTTAAATAGAACTATACTTTTAAGATTACATTTAAAGTTATTATAGTAACAATAACTACTGTTGTGTTCTAGCAGATACTGTAGTTGTTTTTTGATTGATACATGCACATTACTTTTTTTATTAGTATTATTATTTTTTATTACCATTACTCAGGAGATATATTAGCACACAAAAATATTCTTTATGACACACAACATTACACTAGCCTCATTTAAGGTTTAACGTATTTACAATCCCCTGGTGATGGCCCGGTATTCGTTTATATTTTCAAACATTACTGATGTGTCATTTATATTTTAGGTGGCCCAGGCTGCAGAGATTTTACCAGCAGAATGAATCATACGATTGGCTGAAGGAATTCAAAACGCGGCACGTGGTTGGTCAACAGATAAGAAGAACAGTAGAGTCTATTTCCAAGAGGTTCTTCACAGAAGTTGTAAGTGACTTGACAGGAGACTAAACTAAAAGCAGTTTTCTCAAAAGTTTTTAATATTTTTGGTATGGTCATTACGCTACAACTGGACATGTATATTTGTATGTTAAGTTGCTTTGTTCACTAACCCAGAGATCTGTAACTCAGCCTTGCGTTGGTCAGGTTCTTGGAGACAGCTTTGCGGAAATCGAGTCTCTTGGTGCTCCAGAACACTTCTGTGAGGATGAGCTGCTCGGAATTTTGAACTCGGACATAAGGTTAGAAATGAGCTCCCACTTATTTAATTCTTAACATTTAATGGTTTACCTGAATTTATAGATGTTCTTCTTTCCCAGGAAATGTTTGACACTTAAGTACTATGCAAAGAAAATCCTGTACTTCCTCCGGCAGCAGAACATTTTGAGGAACTTGAAGGTTTTTCTTGAGCGACCGTCAGAACAACAATCAGCCCTTGAAGGTAAGCTGATGTCACACACAAAAAAAGTAACATTTTATTTCTTATTAAAAGAATAGTTAGTCCTGAAACTTTCCTCACTCTGAGGCATATAAGATTGTAGATGGATTTGTTCATCTGATCAGATTTAGAGAAATGTAACATTACATCGCTTTCTCACCAATGGATCCTCTACAGTAATGGGTGCTGCCGTCAGAATGAGAGTCTAAACAGCTGACAAAAACATCACAATAATCCACAAGTGATCCACTCCACTCCAGTCCATCAATTGATCATGATGTGAACTGAAATGCTCTGTGTTTGTAAAGAACTATTTTTGAGTGAACTATTCCTTTTTATAATGCTTTATCTTACCAGCGACAAGACCAAATGGCAATGGTATAACCAACAATATCTGTTGTGCTCTAACTGTTATCATGTATAATAATCATAGCTCAAATACATGCATTATGAACTTGAAATATGTGTGCTGCATACTGGGCTTTGTAATATCAAAAACGTTCTTATATATGCTTAGCAAAGACTTGCACATCTTAATATTCACAATGAGATTAGGCATAGTGCACAGAATAGGTTGACTTCTCACTATATTATTATTAATGATTGAGGTTCAACATGAAATTAATGTTTAGGTCAATTATTTGCATCAAATATCATTTGTTTAATCTCCAATTCTAGGTGCTGTTTTGGTCGATCAGTATTGCAACCCTCTGGCTGATGTCACTCTTGAGAGCATATCTGCACAGATAGAAGAAATCACAGAGAAGGTGAAGAAGTGTCTGCGAGTAAAAAATACCACACATCCAAGTCTACGAACCAGTCAAGGTCAGTCCGCAAGGAGAGATCCGGAAAATTCAATTTGCTGGTCTCATGAGGTCTATTAGTCAGACACGTGTAGCCAGTGGCGGCTCCAGACAATTTTGATTGGGGGGGCAATGGGGGGTCCTGGTCATTTCAAGGGGGGTCTCATGAAAACCAACAAAAAATACAGTGGACACGGCTAATAACTGCATATTACTGCTACTAAACAACAAAAACAACACAGCATATCAACTACTTTGTTTTTTTATTAATTAATCAATTGCAGTTTGCAAACAATATGCTCAAACTTTAAAGGGTTGGCGTTTTAAATGGTTCGCGTCACCAATACGCATTAATCCACAAATGACTTAAGCGGTTAACTTTTTTAACGTGGCTGACACTCCCTCTGAACAGGGCCGTGGAGAGACCTTTGGAGGGGCAGGTGCTCAAAGTATAAAAGGGGCACATGGAACAAGGCTTTAAATGGCGCTGTTCAAAATATCAATACAGAAATATATTGTGATGCATTCCTTGCAGATTCACGTATACAGTCGTGGCCAAAAGTTTTGAGAATTACATAAATATTAGTTTTCAAAAAGTTTGCTGCTAAACTGCTTTTAGATCTTTGTTTCAGTTGTTTGTGTGATGTACTGAAATATAATTACAAGCACTTCATACGTTTCAAAGGCTTTTATCGACAATTACATGACATTTATGCAAAGAGTGAGTATTTGCAGTGTTGGCCCTTCTTTTTCAGGACCTCTGCAATTCGACTGGGCATGCTCTCAATCAACTTCTGGGCCAAATCCTGACTGATAGCAACCCATTCTTTCATAATCACTTCTTGGAGTTTGTCAGAATTAAGTGGGTTTTTGTTTGTCCACCCGCCTCTTGAGGATTGACCACAAGTTCTCAATGGGATTAAGATCTGGGGAGTTTCCAGGCTATGGACCCAAAATTTCAACATTCTGGTCCCCGAGCCACTTAGTTATCACTTTTGCCTTATGGCACGGTGCTCCATCGTGCTGGAAAATGCATTGTTATTCACCAAACTGTTGTTGGATTGTTGGAAGAAGTTGCTGTTGGAGGGTGTTTTGGTACCATTCTTTATTCATGGCTGTGTTTTTGGGCAGAATTGTGAGTGAGCCCACTCCCTTGGATGAGAAGCAACCCCACACATGAATGGTGTCAGGATGCTTTACTGTTGGCATGACACAGGACTGATGGTAGCGCTCACCTTTTCTTCTCCGGACAAGCCTTTTTCCAGATGCCCCAAACAATCGGAAAGGGGCTTCATCGGAGAATATGACTTTGCCCCAGTCCTCAGCAGTCCATTCACTATACTTTCTGCAGAAGATCAATCTGTCCCTGATGTTTTTTTTGGAGAGAAGTGGCTTCTTTGCTGCCCTTCTTGACACCAGGCCATCTTCCAAAAGTCTTGGCCTCACTGTGTGTGCAGATGCGCTCACACCTGCCTGCTGCCATTTCTGAGCAAGCTCTGCACTGGTGGCACTCCGATCCCGCAGCTGAATCCTCTTTAGGAGATGTTCCTGGCGCTTGCTGGACTTTCTTGGACGCCCTGAAGCCTTCTTTACAAGAATTGAACCTCTTTCCTTGAAGTTCTTGATGATCCTATAAATTGTTGATTTAGGTGCAATCTTAGTAGCCACAATATCCTCGCCTGTGAAGCCATTTTTATGCAACGCAATGATGGCTGCACGCGTTTCTTTGCAGGTCACCATGGTTAACAATGGAAGAACAATGATTTCAAGCATCACCCTCCTTTTAACATGTCAAGTCTGCCATTCTAACCCAATCAGCCTGACATAATGATCTCCAGCCTTGTGCTCGTCAACATTCTCACCTGAGTTAACAAGACGATTACTGAAATGATCTCAGCAGGTCCTTTAATGACAGCAATGAAATGCAGTGGAAAGGTTTTTTTGGGATCAAGTTAATTTTCATGGCAAAGGACGACTATGCAATTCATCTGATCACTCTTCATAACATTCTGGAGTATATGCAAATTGCTATTATAAAAACTTAAGCAGCAACTTTTCCAATTTCCAATATTTATGTAATTCTCAAAACTTTTGGCCACGACTGTAGATATGGATGGTTATGTATTGATACAGCAGCAAATGCTTTGATGCAGTTTCAAAAAAGAAACAATAGAGAAGACAATTTTAAGTTTAAAATAATAATAGCTCTGTGATTCCCAACCTGATGGCTTTTTCTTCTCTGTTCTACAGAATAATTAAGAACAGCTGTTATAGTAAAAACTATAGAAAACACTTGTGCCTCTACATTTTCCTCTTTCTCACCAGCCTCTGTCTCCTGGCTTGCTGTTCCCTGCTCTCTTTCTGTCACGTGTGCCTCTACATTTCCCTTTTTTTCTTCCTCTTTCTCCATCTCCTCATTTGATCTATTACTTTTCACTCTCTGTCCATCTAGGAACAAGGCTCAATTTACTATTTCAGCATTAATCTATTATTTTAACCATCACTACTACTCTTGCACCTAATCAGTAAGTACAACCTTAAATATTAATACAAAACATAAAAAACTGATAGACTGGAATATATTGATTAATATTATTATTACTGTTGTAGTTGTCTAAAATCGAACACCTTTGGAATGTAAACAAATGACAGGCTACATTTGTTATTCATATCCTTCACACTGCACTTTAATGTCAGGTATATTATGCATTTTTTATTGAAATTGATATTTTTACATTTATTTCCAGAGAGATATTATTGAGTTTACAGGCTAAAGTGGTCTTGCTGTTGTAAACGCTGTTGGTATTGTAGAAAAAAATATATATTTGCGTCACATTTAAAATATAATTATATTTTCTGAATTGTTTTTATTTTTATAATGATAATTCAGAGAATGAGAAAATCTGAATAAGCCTTACCAGTGTTGTGATAATTATTTTTAAGGCACTCTATGTGTTAAAAAATAAATAAGTACTGTAATATAATAAAAGTTTAGTCAAATAACATAAAAAAGACCAGACCCTTCGATGCCTGTGAAACTTTCTCCCTCAAACAGCACGCTAGTGTTACTTCTACACTACAGGCTACACACAGCAATATAAACAACATATCTGCATGTTCTCACATCACATCGTTCTTGTAAAATAATAATAAGTAAATAAACATCAAAATCACTTCGCTGAGAATGAAACACCACTTACCAGCTGCCACGGTGTTGAAAATATCCTTTAGCAATTAAAAAATGCACGTGAGGAATCGCCCCGGTTGGATGAGGTCGTCGTCGTAAGGTGAAAGGTCAACATGTTTGTCATTTTATTTACGGCTAAATTATTATTAATAAATTGTACTAATATTATGATTGGGCGTGGGCAGGTATTCACAAAAGGGAATGTTATTACAAAAAAAATTCGAGGACATTTTGCTTTGACAAAAGGGCACTTAAGGGGCAAAGGAGCAGGTGCTCAAGTGGACCGGTTCTTTCGGACAGTTCGATCAAATAAAACCAGTTGAAAAAAAAAAACGGTTCACCTGTTCTTTTGCGCTCGATGTAATGTCATTCAGCTCAGCTCCTCGGTTCCCGAATCGGACGCGTCCGACAGAAATGAGTCCCGTTCAGTGTACGAATAAATGTCGAAATAATAATTATTATTATTCTGCGTAGTTTGAAGATCATTTTTTATATATTTATCCCGGATATATATATATATATATATATATAATCAGGAAGAGGGTGGGGGTTCAAGGCGTTTTTTGGCAGGGTCTTGAGAGCCCCCAGGCGCCGCCGATGCATGTAGCCAGGCTTATTTTCTCACTGTTGTCTGATAAAAGCTCTCAACTTGATGACAATAAAATGTCTTGGAGTTTAATTTTTTTAATCTACTTTGGACTGCATCGGGCAACCACATTAGCATTGTTGTTCTTAAAGCTCTAAGCCGATATATGTCTTCACCGGATTGTTTTTCCAGGCGACTGCTTTGTTCTGGACAACTTGGAGCTTCAAAGGCAAGTCATATGTGCTCTGAATGCTGTGCTGTATGACCAGCTACAGTACAAGGGCAATGAGCGTGACTACTACAATCCACTCAACTCATACATACATCAGGTACTGCAATCACATGGATATCACACTCGTTTCCAAAATACTAAAGTTAGGAAGTGTGGATATCCAGTGCTGGGGGCAATCCATTATATAAGTAACATGCATTACATCAGCCATTTTTTTTTTAAGTAACATGTATTTTAAATATTTAAAATAAGTAACATTACTAATGTGTGTGTGTGTGTGTGTGTGTGATAGATAGATAGATAGATAGATAGATAGATAGATAGATAGATAGATAGATAGATAGAATATGTATGTGTATATATCATAATTATTAACCTGAATTATTTATTCAAATAAAACAGCTGCAAGTGCTTTATGATTTTGATATAGTATGTCACTTAAATTTAATGTCATTTAATTTAAGCTTTGATATAGTTTATTTTTAGAATAGTAAGTTAATAGTAAAAAGAACAGTGTTTATTTGAAATAAAAGCTTTTTGCAACAACTTTAAGTCTTTTTTTTATCAATTTAATGTATCCTTGTAAAGTAAAATTCATTTCTTTAAAAAAAAAATTTCTACTGACCTCTAATTTTGAATGTTGGTGTATTTTGGGGTGATACACACTTTTTAACAGCAAAAGAAAAAAGAACAAAAATTTGTGCATTAAAACATTGTATCGAATGTGCAAATTAAACATTTTGACAGAAATGTAGTTTATTTCTCACAGTGTGCCCCCTTGTGGACAGGTGCTGCTCCGTCGGACAGGCATTCCCATCAGCCTCTCTGTGCTCTACATGACTCTGGCCAGGAAGTTAGGAGTACCTCTGGAGCCTGTCAACTTCCCCAACCATTTCCTGCTCCGCTGGTGCCAAAATCAAAGGAGGTGGGCATTTAACACATTCCAGCTATTGCAGTCTGTCAGAATGAAATTACATAGCAGTTTAGTACTGTTCACAATACACAATGTCACAAAAATCATTTTAATGGTTATGATATCTTTATATCTTATTGCCACATTTAGAGCTGTGAGATATTATCGTATACATTTTACACTGATTCAAGCATCAAGCAGTTGAGATTAGCTATTTGCTCTATGTGAGTATACTGTATATATGCGGATAAAGATGGACCTGCATCCCAGATTTGTTTCGTAGTATACGTGAGCATTCTGTATGTATCCAGGTAAAGCATGATGTACTATATATACAACTTTTCATTTATCACTGAGGAATAATATAATTTACATTTTCCAGCACTATTACTTTAATCCCAATATGCTTCAAAGAGAATTTTATGTGCTTGCATTAAATATAAAAGCACAATGTAAGTTGACTAATGAGTTGTTTTGCAGGAGTGATGACATCTATGACTATGTCTACATTGACACGTTTGGGAAAGGAAAGCAGCTGGCTGCTAAAGAGTGTGAGAATCTGATCCAACACCAGGTGGGAGCAGACTACTACAGCGCTATAAGCAGCAGCGAGCTTCTGCTGCGGATGGTGGGAAACCTGCTGAACATCGGCAAAAGAGGGTGAGAATCACCCGTGGACTTTGATTACTTTAGCTGTACTTGTGTGTCAGTGTTCTTTTTTATTCAGATTGCTGTACTGTTACCTATGATCATTTCCTTAAATCCCTGCACTTACGTTTTAGTGATAACTTGTTTCGTGCTGCTCGAATACTCATTATGGGGCAGTCAGGGGATTCTGCAGTTGTAGACAGTGTTTTATGTAAATAAAATCAGTTTTTCTTGGCTGTCAGCTGAATTTGTGGAGTTGTCAGACCCACTTTTGTTACAAGATGTGCTTGCTTTTGTGTTTTGTCTAGGGAAGGAAATGAGAAATCATATCAGCTCCTGCGGGACTCTCTGGATCTCTACCTCACTATTAACCCTGATAATGTGCAGTATCTTCTGCTGCAGGCCCGCCTCTACTTCCACCTGGGCATCTGGCCTGAGAAAGTGAGTTCAGTCTCACAGATGAGACTTAAATGTCAGTAGCACCCCATAATTAAAAGAATAGTCAAAAACATAAAATCACTCTGGCACAGTGGTAAGCACATATGCACTGTCATAAAATTGGAAAATTTAATTCATCCAATGTTATTTTAGTATCATTGAGATACAATTATGATTTTTTTTTATTAATATTTTGAATGAATTTTTATTCTAATGTTTTCCATTTTAATTTTAGTTAAATTATTAGTAATTTTGTGTTTTGTCATTTTTAGTCTTTTTTTAAATATGTATATACAGTACAGACCAAAAGTTTGGAAACATTACTATTTTTAATGTTTTTGAAAGAAGTTTCTTCTGCTCATCAAGCCTGCATTTATTTGATCAAAAATACAGAAAAAAAATATATTGTGATATATTATTACAATTTAAAATATTTTTATTATTTATTATTATAAGTATTTATTATACTTTAAATTATCATTTATTTCTGTGATGCAAAGCTGAATTTTTAGGATCATTATCACCTGATCCTTTAGAAATCATTCTAATATGATGATTCATTATCAAAGTTGGAAACAGTTCTGCTGCTTAATATTTTTTCAGAACATGTGATACTTTTTTAGAATACTTTGATGAATAAAAAGTTAAAAAAAAAAATAAAAAAAGCTATGTTTTTAAAATATAAATATTTTATAATAACGATATACACTACTGGTCAGTAATTTGGGGTCATTAGTTTTTTTTCTTTCTTTTTTTTAAATAAAATCAATACTTTTATTCAGCAAGGATGTGTTAAATTGATAAAAAGTGATAGTAAAGAAAATATATTATTAGAATATATATTATTAGAATTTTTTATTTTATTTTGAATAAATGCAGTTCTTTTTAACCTTTTATTCATCAAATATATTAGACAGCAGAACTGTTTCCAACACTCATAATAAATCAGAATATTAGAATGATTTCTAAATGATCATGTGATAGACTGGATGTTACATGTGACACTGAAGGCTGGAGTAATGATGCTCAAAATTCAGCTTTGCATCACAGGAATAAATTATATATTTAAATTATATTCAAATAGAAAACTATCATTTTAAGTTGTAATAATATTTCACAATATTACTGTTTTTTCTGTATTTTTGATCAAATAAATGCAGGCTTGATGAGCAGAAGAAACTTCTTTCAAAAACATTAAAAATAGTAATGTTTCCAAACTTTTGGTCTGTACTGTATATATGTGTGTGTGTGTGTGTGTGACATGTGACCCTGGACCACAAAACCAGTCTTAAGTGTCAATTTTTCGAATTTTTTACATTTATATTTATTGGGATCGGACAATATTTGGCCGAGATACAACTATTTGAAAATCTGGAATCTGAGGGTGCAAAAAAATCGAAATACTGAGAAAATCACCTTTAAAGTGCGAACGAATTCTTAGCAATGCATATTACTTATCAAAAAATTAAGTTTTGATATATTTATGGTAGGAAATTTACTAAATATTTTCATGGAACATGATCCTTATTTAGTGGAACCTAGGATTCAGGAGGAACCGTGTGGTTTTCGTCCCGGTCGTGGAACATTGGACCAGCTCTATACCCTTTCCAGGGTGCTGGAGGGTTCATGGGAGTTTGCCCAACCAGTCCACATGTGTTTTGTGGATTTGGAGAAGGCATTCGACCGTGTTCCTCGCGGCATCCTGTGGAGGGTGCTCCGGGAGTATGGGGTCGGCGGTCCCTGTATGACCGGAGCAAGAGCTTGGTTCGCATTGCCAGCAGTAAGTCAGACCTGTTCCCGGTGCATGTTGGACTCCGGCAGGGCTGCCCTTTGTCACCGGTTCTGTTCATAATTTTTATGGACAGAATTTCTAGGCGCAGCCAAGGGCCAGGGAGTGTCCGGTTTGGGGACCATACGATTTCGTCGCTGCTTTTTGTGGATGATGTTGTCGTGTTGGCCTCCTCAGACCAGGACCTTCAGCATGCACTGGGACGGTTTGCAGCCGAGTGTGAAGCGGCTGGGATGAGAATCAGCACCTCCAAGTCCGAGGCCATGGTTCTCAGTCGGAAAAGGGTGGCTTGCCCACTTCAGGTTGGTGGAGAGTTCCTGCCTCAAGTGGAGGAGTTCAGGTATCTTGGGGTCTTGTTCACGAGTGAGGGAAGGATGGAACGGGAGATTGACAGACGGATCGGTGCAGCTTCTGCAGTAATGTGGTCGCTGTACCGGTCTGTCGTGTTGAAGAAGGAGCTGAGCTGTAAGGCAAAGCTCTCGATTTACCGGTCAATCTACGTTCCTACTCTCACCTATGGTCATGAGCTGTGGGTCATGACCGAAAGGACAAGATCCCCGGATACAGGCGGCCGAAATGAGCTTTCTCTGTAGGGTGGCTTGGCGCTCCCTTAGAGATAGGGTGAGAAGCTCCGTCACTCGGGAGGAGCTCAGAGTAGAGCCGTTGCTCCTCCACATCGAGAGGAGCCAGTTGAGGTGGCTCGGGCATCTATTTCGGATGCCTCCTGGACGCCTTCCCAGGGAGGAGGCCCCGGGGAAGACCTAGGACATGCCGGAGGGACTATGTCTCCCGGCTGGGCTGGGAACGCTTGGGGTTCCCCCGGAAGAGCTGGAGGAAGTGGCTAGAGAGAGGGAAGTCTGGGCGTCTCTGCTTAGACTGTTGCCCCTGCGACCCGGCCCCAGATAAGTGGAAGATGATGGATGGATGATCCTTATTTAATATCCTAATGATTTTTGGCATAAAAGAAAAATCGATAATTTTGACCCATACAATGTTATTTTGGCTATTGCTAAAAGTATACCCCAGCGATTTAAGACTTGATTTTTAAAATAACTAAAACTGAAATAAAAATTCATTAACACTATATATATATTTTTAAAATAACTAAAACTGAAATAAAAGTGCATTAACACTAAATGACTATGCATTGACTGTGCAATTGTGCAATCTGCCAACAGCTTTGGCTAATTGCACAAAATGATGGTGGTTTTTGTCACATATATCCCTCTCATGCCTAACACAAAACAGGTTTATAAGAGAGGGTATGTTGCATTTGCATTTAATATTTGGGATGGTGAATAATGCGGCTAAACCAAAAAATACAAATTGTATAACCAGATAACCTTTATGTATAATCAAGTGAATTTCATCATCATGTCTATATAAATATTCCAATGCAAGTATAACCACTATGCTTGTTTGATTTCTCTCTCTCTCTCTCAGGTACTGGATATTCTACAGCACATCCAGGCTCTTGACCCATCTCAGCATGGAGCAGTCGGGTATCTGGTGCAGCATACACTCGAGCACATCCAGCATAAGAGGCATCCAGTAGAGCTGGAGGTGAAGAAACACAGTGTGCCTGAGCACAGGGACATACTGTACTCTGTAGGCCTCATCATGAAACATAAGAGGTGGGTTCCTGTTTGTCTGAACATCAAACTAAAGAACCATATGGAAAACTCTTTACTTCAGTTCTCCAGCTGGAGCTTATATTGATGACGCAAACATACTACGGCTAAATAATACAGTGAGAAATCAGACTTTTTTTGGCACAGGATGGGAATGCAATCTTGATTTCAAACCAAAAAGGCTTAATACTTTATATAGCTTTAGGTAGAATGTAGATGAACCATGCGTTTAGATTAGGAATATTTGATTGACATTGTTCACAAACTGATTTCTCTCATAGGTCAGGCTACAACTGCGTTATCTACGGATGGGACCCTAAATGCACCATGAGTCAGGAGTGGATTAACACTATGAGGGTCCATCAGCTGTCTAAGGGGGCTGATCAGCCATTCTACAACGTCCTGGTGCAGGACGGGACATGTAGATATGCTGCACAAGGTGAGTTTTTCTAGTGAGCCAAGATTTAAAGGGATAGTTCACCCAAAAATCTAAATTATGTCATTAATAACCCACCCTCATGTAGTTCCAAACCCGTAAGACCTCCGTTTATCTTCAGAACACAGTTTAAGATATTTTAGATTTAGTCCGAGAGCTCTCAGTCTATTGTTAATTTCGTCAGACGAGACGAGACGAAATATGTTCGTCAACAACCTTTTTTTTCATGACTAAGACGAGACGATGACAAGACTGCACCACTGTCCAAAAACGCTGACTAAGACTAAATTAACATGCATTATTGTTGACGAAAAAAAGACGAGACGAAAATGTTTTGCATAAAATAAAAACTAAGATAAAATCTCTCTTCATTTTCGTCTACAATCGTCTCTGCTTTTTCATCAACTGTTACGCCTTTAAAAATTCAGAACGAGTTTGCGGCTTCGTGCTGTTGCTCAAGTTACAGGTCTCATACTCCTGTGGCTGCAACACGAAACTGCTGAACACACAACACCTGAAGCGAACAAGAGTGACGAGCGCCAACAACATGCTATGTCGAAGGAAGAGGCTCGATATTTGTGTGTTATAGTTAGCAGCGGTCTGTTATCAAGAAATAAAATAGTGTGTGCGTAAAAAGAATTTGTCCACACGCCGCTCAAAAAATACAAAATAAAAAAAAATTCCTGAGCGCAAGTCCACCGCCTAGGCAGGCTTTTTGTGTTCAATTATATTCCCTGTTGCTGCGCAGGCTCTTTTATTGTATATGACAGCTTATGTCCCGATGACTGGTCTTTGCATTACGATTAAAAGCAGTATCAATAAAGTAAAAAATTGTGATCAGGTTAATCATTTGTGAATGTGTCTCCTAAATCAGAATTTGAAAACCAGACACATTTAACATTTACATCCAACAAAAATCATTCAACAAGTGTATTTTGTCAGGTAATTATGACATTTAACCAATGTTTGAGATATGTGAAACACTTTTTTTACTGAAATGTTTATCAGTAATAATGTGTTATTTTAAAAAAACACTAAAAAATTTTGACTAAAACTAGACTAAAATTAAAAGACTTTTAGTCGACTAAGATACCTTGAGTTTTCTTTTGACTAAAACTAGACTAAAATGACGAGACTTTTAGTCGACTAAAACTTGACTGACAAAAAAAGATATGTGAATGACTAAATATGACTAAAACTAACAAGGACATTTGGCACAAGACTAAGACTAAATTAAAAATAGGTGACGAAATTAACACTATCTCAGTCCCCCCATTGAAGCTGTGTGTACGGTCTACTGTCCATGTCCAGAAAGGTAAGAAAAACATCATCAGAATTTTTTGAAGCATCAAAAATACATTTTGGTCCAAAAATAGCAAAAACTACGACTTTATTCAGCATCTTCTCTTCTGTGTCTGTTGTGAGAGAAAGTTTAAAACAAAGCAGTTTGTGATATCCGGTTCGCAAACGAATCATTCGATGTAACCGGATCTTTTTGAAACAGTTCACCAAATCGAACTGAATCGTTTTAAACGGTTCGCGTCTCCAATAAGCATTAATCCACAAATGACTTAAGCTGTTAACTTGTTTAATGTGGCTGATACTCCCTCTGAGTTAAAACAAACCAATATCCCGGAGTAATTCATGTACTCAAACAGTACACTGACTTAACTGATGTGAAGAGAGAACTGAAGATGAAACTGACCCTCTGATGTCACATGGACTACTTTGATAATGTTTTTCTTACCTTTCTGGACATGGACAGTATACCGTACACACAGCTTCAATGGAGGGACTGAGAGTTCTCGGACTGAATCTAAAATATCTTAAACTGTGTTCCGAAGATAAACGGAGGTCTTACGGGTTTGGAACGACATGAGGGTAAGTTATTAATGACAATTTTGATTTTTGGGTGAACTATCCCTTTAAGCAATGGAGTTCTAATATGGTTTTAGTTGTGCTTATACTTTTGGTGTATTATCACTGGCATCTGAAAACTGAGTCTTTGTCCCAATTGCTCTCAATTTCATCAGCGTCAGTGAATCATTTATTTTGTGGCAAATGGGTGACGTCGTTATTGATTTGAGATAATTGCAATCTTAAAATAAAAAGAAAGAAACTCACTTTTTTTTATTTTTTGCAGAGAATCTGGAGCCTCACTCGGCCCCGCCGGAGATCGCTCACCCTGAGGTCGGCCGCTACTTCACCGAGTTCGCTGACACACACTACATCGCTAATGAAGAGCTCCAGGCGCGTTACCCAGAAGACATGTGCAAGACCCACGGGACTGTAGAGGAGCACTACCACGGTCTCACCGCAAACTCAGGGCAATCACCAGAGCCCACCGCCAATTTCCAAGACCACGATTTATTAGATCCGTAGACCTGAATGCCACTTCCTTCCTTCCCTCCCTCCCTCCCCACTTTAGATGCGTAGTCATTCACGTTCTCCTGAACTGTTATAACTGATAAGGGACTAAACTTGATGTTTGAAGATCTAGTTAAAGAAATAGTTCACCCCAAAAAAAATTTTATTTTACCATCTAAGATGTAGTAAAGTTTGTTTCTTCATAAGAACAGCTTTAGATAAATTTAGCATACTTGTTCACCAATGGATCCTCTGCAGTGAATGGATGCCATCAGAATGAGAGTCAAACAGCTGATAAAAACATCATAATAATCCACAAGTAATCCACATCACTTCATTCAATCAGTTAACATATTTTACAGAGAAACGCTGCACATTTGTAAGAAACAAACATCATCATAAAGGCATTTTAACTTTAAGCCATCACTTCTAGGCAAAATACGAGTCCATAATACAAAAAATGCTTCATCCAGTGAAAAAGTCCATCCCCTATTGTCTTTAAAATCAAAATCCACTGACATATCTTTTTAGAACTGTTTTTACTGATAAACAGTGCTTGATTGGTGCACATTTCTCTCCTGATTTAGAAAAGACAACTTTTTTACTGTAGAAAGCAAAATTATGGATAGAGGACTCATATTTTAGCTGGAAGCAATGGTTTGAAGTTGAAAACGTCTTAATGATGCATTTGTTTCCTACAAACACACAGCTTTTCACGTTAAGTGATGGACTGGTGTGGATTACTGGTGGATAATTGTGTTGTTTTTATCAGCTGTTTGGACTCTCATTCTGACGGCACCCATTCACTGCAGAGGATCCATTGGTCTGATGGTGATGTAATGCTACATTTCTCCAAATCTTTTCTGATGAAGAAATAAACTCATCTACCCCCAGATGGCCTGATGGTGAGTACATTTTCATATTTGGGTGAACAATTCCTTCTAGGCAAAACCAGTCTAAGATCAGTAGTTTTTCTCTCACTGATTTCAATTGTACAACATCCTGGTCCTAGATTAGTTTTAAGCGCAACTTTGACCCAGAGCTGCAAATGTCGTCTAAACTGAAAGAAACTACATGTGTTGTATTTGATTGGTTGAGTTACAGTATTTGTGATACTGAATATACAGATACAAAATATACTCTAGCTAGTATGTATATGTGAACTTACACTACCTAGGGTCTGAATATCTGTATATGTATTGATGATCAACTTCAGGCCCGTTTCATCATTCATAACACAACTCACTGCACTAATATCACGTATGTTAATATGTTAACTAACATGCACTTGACATGAGTTACAATCTCTAAAGCTATTATTAATATATTATGTAATATTTTGTAATGTTTATTTCAAAGTTATTTATATATATATATATATATATATATATATATATATATATATATATATAAACTAGAGAATAAGGGCTCAAGGAATTCTTGACTCTTCGCGGTTGTAAATACAAAAGTATTGAAAATATAAGAGAATCAATCACAATTAAAGAATAATCTCTACTTTGATGGTCTGGTTATTTATTATTTAATTTTTATGACTTCTCTACTTATTTTGTAAGTGAAGAGATTTTAGATACCTAATTATTTAAGTGTACTCATTTAATCATGATTCCCTTCCAGATTGCACAGGATTATGTAAATAAAATATTAATTTGGCATATAATGCAAAAGCGGGAGTTGCTCTTACTATGCTGATTTAATTGTTATGCTGTTTGTCAGTTTTTTCATGCACTGAACAGTTTAAAGTGAAAGTTGGATAGTGAATCACAAAAAAGTCAGGGTGGTGGTGTCCCTCTTGTATCCAAAGCAGAGTGTGTTTGCATAAACTTTAATGCTCATCCAAGTTACATACAACCTCAAATATTCATAATGCAAATATAAGCATCTCCCACACTATACCTTAATCCTGACTGAAGAAGAAAGACTATATATTAAATACTTTCTCATGAACATATTAAATGTTTTCATAGTACCAAGAACAAAATAATATCTTTAAGATACTTTAATCATATTAGTTGATTTAAATTAATAATCACATACAATCATGCATGTATAATTAATTTATTTTAAATGATCATTTTAATGTACTATTAAATATTTTTATATTAAAATAAGTATTCTGCCATATATTTACAAATAATTTTATTGACAACGACCCCATATATGTGCTAAGACTGAAAGGGAAGTCTTCCTTTACAACGTATGGATATTATACCTTTTATATTATATTATAATGTTCAGGATCGGCACGCGTTTAAAAAAAAAAAACACTCGGGTGTTTAACACTGGCGCGTAGCACGTATTTGCATATTTTATGAGGGGGCGGAGCTTCGCTATCAGAGTCTTACCAAAAGTTCTGACCTTTCTTCATACGACCTTCCTACTGCTCTCTTCTGGACTTTAACATGGGAACTTCTCAATCTGGACCAGTGCATAGGTTCCAGGATCTGGCTCATAAAACTGGCTGTGAGTACGTATGAAACTTATGTCTACGTATGTAGACAGCGTGTCTATCATTATGGATAAGCGTTTTCGCAAGTAACTTGAATGTGTGATACACATATTACACAGATCAAATCTTCTCAAAACTTACTGTTCTACCTCAAAAATAGATGATAGAAAAGTAAATTAACACTTCACAATCAGGTCAAATTCAATAACATGAATGCATTTTTGACCGCATTTATTAATCTTTGTCTATGTTAGTTAAAAAAAAATCATCGTTTGTTCATCACAATAACTAATAGTGAAATGTTGACAAACTGTGTATTTTGTATTGTTAAGAAATGAAACCTTTTTTTAAAGTGTTACTAGAATAATTCTGTGTTTAGACAGTATAGACATGTTTGTTAAACATCAGTTTTTCTGGTTTTACTTGTTTTTTTTCCCTGTCTTTTTCCTTTCATGTGTGTGTGTGTGACAGAGAGAGAGACAAGTAATTAACCAATAATTTACTTCATGTCCTGTCCACACTCTCAGAAAAAAAGGTACAAATCTGTCACTAGGAGGTACCCTTTCAAAAGTTACTAATATGTACCTCTAAAAGCTAACGTACCATTTAGGGGTAAATAAGGTACCTTTTAGCTTTTGTAGCAGGATAACGCCCCAAAGTCCTTCAGTTTATAGAAGAAAACAGTGGTCTGTGGCAGAGGTTCGTAAATGAAACTATTTAAAATCAAAATAATAAAAATAAAACTATTAAAAACAATTACAACTGTGACTAATCTTCTTTTGTTGTTGTATACAGTTGTCATATCCAAAACAACTCAAATGATATGAGCAATGCTAATAGTGACAGATAGCAGAGTGTTTTGGTTTGGTGACAGCTGTCATAAGATAAGGGATTGACTGCACTTACTATTTTGGTCGGCTAAATTTCTATAAATACATAGGCCTACAGGTTGTTTTGTTGTCAGTGTTGTGAGCATATCTGTTCATATTGTGATCTGAGGCATTAAGAATTTATTAAAGTTACCGTAATGAAACATACATTCCTTATTGAGTTTGATTTTGTTCATTATCAGCTCGTCTTGCGCTTCACACACACACATAGGCTATTCAGTCTCCATCACTCCTTCAGAACAGCTCGGACCATCAGCGCACTGACACTGACCCGCTTCATCTGTGAAGTACTTTGAAATGTTCCTGAATTTGCTGTCTTTTTCTCACTTTAGTTTCCATCGAGGAGATAAAAACCCTCAATACCAGATTTCTGTACCTGACTCAAGATGAAGACACTTTAAGGTACTGTACTTAATGACATTCAATTAGATAAAACTTAAATGCTGTCATAAGCCTGTCTTTATTTTCATGTATGTTCTAGGGAAGAGCAGTTGGTCTGAAAATTATGCTGCTTGCGTTTTTCTTTTGAGCTGCAGTTGAACCATACAGTAAATATTTATACAATATGTTGTTTATACCCATTTCACTTCTGATTTTAATACAAGTTCTGAACACATGGTGTATTATTGAACTGTGCGTGTTTTAAAAAGGGTTGTCAGTTGAGATAGATTTTCCTTTATAATGAAGTGTAATGTAATGCACAGCACAAACATTTCTTCTCATTTCAGACGTGAACACCTTGCGAATGTTAGCGATTTGGCCCTCAATCCAATTCGAAGACAGATCATTGAGGCCTTCTTTGATAAAAGGTGCGTACAGATAAAAAAAAAAAGTCTTCTCAAAATAGTGAAAAAACAAACAAAACACTTCCAGTTGTCTCAATTAACCCCGTATTGTGTGACAACATGACTTTAATGAATATCCCTCATGGATAATAATGGAGTACGTTCAGTAGCATTTATTTCGTTATAAAAAGCTGAGATACTAGAAAGCATTTCACACACAAGTGTCTACACCGAAACTGACTTTCAGAAATAAACCTACCTTAGTAAATAGTTCACCGCAGTATTTCCTCAGTTTCTTGTGTAGCTACCCCAACAAACCACAGTAATCAAACACCTGCATCAAATCATTGGCTCCATAAGTGTCACACATTAGGGAGACATCCAAACTGTGTATGAGTACCTCAGGAACACCTGTCAAATTCAAATCAAGTCAAGTCAAATTTAGTTGTATAGTGCCTTTTACAATACACCAGTGCTTCCCAAACCTGTCCTGGAGGCCCCCTGAACCTTTTGTATGTCTCCTTTATCTAACGCTCCTGATTCCACTCATCAGCTCTCCATTCCACTCATAGTCTGCAAGAACTAAATTAGGTCTGTCTGATTAGGGAGATATACATAAAATGTGCAGGGCAGGGGGTCCTCCAGGACAGGTTTGGGAACCAGCTTGACAGAAATTAATGACATCAGTATGTATAATATCTTAATATATTCATGCCCTATAGTCACTTTGAGCAGAGCTGGGTGATAATATAGTTTACAATTCGCAAAGCTAGATACACTCACTCTCCACGAATATACTGTTTCTGGTATAAAGTTGGACGTATTGGCATTGATGGTTCCATGAAACACCCATGGAACCTTTCCCTCCCCCACAAAAGGTTCTTTATAGTGGAATGTTTACTTGTAGAATGATTTTAGAATGATTTAGATTGTTCTTCACACTAAGAAACAAAAAAAAGGTTCCTTTAAAAAAATTTGACTGAAAGGTTCTTTGGGGAACCAGACCCACCCCCCCCCATTTCAGACCTTTATTTTGAGGGGTGTTTCTATCCAACCTTAAAATCTTTCTATCATGCTTCTGAGTGCTAATGTCTATGTGCTTTCATGCAGGAACATGGGTGAAAAAGAGAGGGGCTGTCTACAGGAGATCGGTTTTGAGGAATTCGTAACTGTCCTGTCCTTCTTCAGACCACCCAAACCACACACTGCAGACGAGGAGATGAAAAACATCAAGAAGGAGAAACTACGATGTGAGAATACAAATGTTCTTTCTATTTCAGCTCTCAATCCATGCAAGCTGAAGTTTGTGAAAGTTCTACGGATATCGTGTTATTTTAGTATCATTGATATACTAATATAGTTTTTGTTAATACTTTGCTTTGAATTTCTGTGTGTATATATATATATGGTTTAGTTTTAGTATCTAATAGTGTTGTCAAATCCGAAATTATAATTTGTTTGCATAATGTGTAATGTGAATATATTTCTGTATATAAATACACAAATACATGTATGTTTAAGAAGTATTTACATGTATGTGTATGTACGTGTGTGTGTGTGTGTGTGTGTGTGTGTGTGTGTGTGTGTGTGTGTGTGTGTGTGTATGTATATATATATATATATATATATACACAGTACACAGACATATTATGTGTAAACAAACTTTTATTTTGGATGTGATTAATCACGATTAATCGATTTGACAACACTAGTACTTAAACTAAACAAATTAAAAATGTTGCCTTGGCAAATAGCTGGAAAAAAAAACAACATTTATTTTATTTCAGTTAATATTTATTTCTAAACAAAGGTTAAGCCTCACCACGACCCTTTTAACACATACTTTTGAAAGACTATTTTGGTAATTTCTTTCAGCATTAATATACTTTAACTTAGTTTAAATTTTTCTTTTGATTAACGTCGTGGTAAAAGCATATCTTCTTCTCTGTAGTTCTATTCAACATGCATGACACTGACAATGACGGCATCATCACGCTGGACGAATACAGATGTGTAAGATGAATTTCTTATTTCATATAAAACTACACGTGCAGTCATGGCTTGTTTGACCGCTGTGGGACTGTGATTCTAGGTGGTGGAGGAGCTGCTGTCCAGCTATGAAATCATAGGAGCAGAAACCGCCAAAGCCATCACAGATGCTGCGATGCTGGAGGTGGCGAATGTCACAGTTGGTCAGATGGTACGCTGGCAAACCATGATGGGATTGGACATTTCAAAGCTCTAATGTGATTTTGATACCTTTTGATAATCTGGTCCTTTTTTTGTTTTAGGCTCCTGATGAATTTTATGAGGGAATCACCTTTGAGCAGTTCATGCAGGTTTGCATTCTATAATATGAATTATAATTAAATAGAATGGTAAAACATGCATGCTGCTCATACCTCACACCTAACGGTCTCTCGCGCAGATATTAAAAGATGTAGAGATCGAGACCAAGATGAATATTCACTTTTGGAACTTGGACACCATGACAGTGCAATGTGGGAAATGAGAGTCATTTCCACTTCACAGCAGTACTTTATATTCAAACTCGTAGTGTTGAGTTAACTTTCTCTGAAATATCTCCAGTGATCAAGATATGGACGTGTCTACAGGTTTACAGGATTACATTTCAGAGTCCAAACCAAACATCCCAAGTATACTTGGAAGATATTTATGAACGCTGTAAGGCCTAGTTATTTTGTGACTTCATGTTGACTTATGTACAACATAAAGAATTTTGATTCAAACACACTTTCAGGTACCATGTATACTGTATTTTTAACAGTGGAACTGAGTCGTGTGATGGTACATTTCCCTTCTGAGCTAAGTATGCTGATTTTATTTAGAGGAAGTCTATATTAAAATGTATTAAAGGATATGTAAAGTTTTACAGCATTTATTAAATTGATATTTTTATTATTGTCAGTTGAATCTCTTTCCACTCTGACTGACTTACCACCTTTCTTTATATTGAAATGAATAAAATAATCAGTTTTAAAAGTAATTATTTTTTTCCTTTGATGCATTTTGTTAATGCATTCTGGCAGAAATCTTGAATCTATGCAGGGTTATAAAATGCATTCCATACCATATTTAGGTTGTGTGTTCAGTCAAACTCTGTGGTATTTGGAGCAAATTCATATTTTACTTGGTCGAAGCCAAATTAGGTATATGCCAAGTTCTCATTCTCGAAAAACAAAACAACACAAGAGGAAAGGAACAAGACCAGATTAAATACAGATTCCCTTTGAAAAGATAAACACAGTGTGTGTCAACACTACTGGTCAAAAGTTTAGTGGGGGTTTTTTTCTTCTTTTTTTTTTATAGAAATTAGTACTTTTATTCAGCAAGGAAGCATTAAATTGATTTAAAAAGTAACAGTAATGACATCTACAATGTTCTAAAAATTCAGTTCTTTTGAACTTTCTATTCATTAACATTATAAAAAAATATCACTACTTCAACAAAAAAATAATAAGTAATGTTTTTTGATCAGCAAATCGGCATATTAGAATGATTTCTGAAGGATCATGTGACTGAAGACTGAAGTAATGATGCTGAAAATTCGCTGCACATCACAGGAATGTATTTATTATATTAAAATAATGTACTTTAGATCAAATAAAATCAGCCTTGGCGAGACTTCCTTCAAATATAAAATAAAAAAAATCAATCAAACTACCTTTGTGTAGTGCATTACGGACTGCAGAGTTATTAAACCACTAAAACTTCATTTTGTATCATTTGTATTTCATCTTCTCAGATGATGATTTAATATTATGATAGTGTATACTAAAATGAGCAAAGACAATAAGAAGTAAAAATTTACACAATTTTAGTCCATACAGTCCATAGATCTTAAAGGGCCATCCAGACACACAGTTTTGAAATTTCATTATTTATGATTAAATTATAGATTTTTTTTTTTTTTTTTTTAAGGAATATGTCCGTGTATCATTTTAAAATAGCAAATTCAATATCAATCTTCCCACTGCAACTGCTCCTAAAAGAACAGAGAATAAGATGCCAACCTAGGTGATTTTCAGTACATCATACGGCATCGCCAAGCCAATGTTATAGTTGTATCCAGAGGACTCAGTGTAGTTGGACCTGCAGATGGGCAGGACATGATCCGGGGTAGACGAGTCCATTGAGAAATCATAGTGACAGATCAGTCCTCTGTACCTAAAGAAAAATTAAAGAAAAGAATAAACAGGTGGGAACATAACAGCAAAGACAGCACAACATCAAGTAATGTGTTTTTACCTGCGGTGAGCGGTGAGGTCATCGTCTGTGATACAAGCCCCACGAGGGTTCTTCTCATCAGGGACGTTGGCCGTCACCAGGGAGCTGCTGTTGAACCGTATGTGGCGAACCGGGTGTCTGTTCACACACAGAACAATTACGTGTTGTCAGGCACTTCTGCTTTTGAAAACAATCGCATCAGGATCATCTTAACCCTGTAAAGCCTGGATTATCAATTAATAGACCAAAAAATTGAAATGAAAAATGTTTTTGCTGAATCTCATATTTGATAAATCAGGCTTTCATGACTTAGTTTTAAATGTAAGCATTTGGCAGATACTTTTATCTGAAGTGGTTTACAGTCATTTCAAGGTACATTTTATCAGTACCTAAGAATCAAACCCACAACCTTGGTGTTGCCTGTGCCATGCTCCACTGTTTGAGCTAAACAAATGCCTTATCTTTCTGTCTTTTTTGATGGGTACATGATGCCAGAATTGTTATTCACTCATTCATTTGTTAAAAATGTTAATAAAATGAATATTCTCACCTGTTGTGCATTTCCCAGAGTTTGGCTCCTATCCTCATTTCCCACACACTGACCAATCCCTCGCCACCGCCGCTTACGATCTTCCAATCATCTGCCTGGATGGTGGTCACGCCCATGTGATGGGCATATAAAGAGACGACTGAGGAGCCCGTACGCAAGTCAAACACTCTCACGCTGCAATAGAGAAGCAAGTCAATGTCATTACCGCTACATATAAGATCCTCTTTAAGTGTCAGCAGACAATTGTTGACAATTATTAAAATACTATAAGTAAAAAAATAAAAAAGTAAAATACTTACTTTTTTATGTTTTATAATGAAATATTACAATTGCAATATTTTGTTTTTATTTAGTATTTTTATATATTACTTACTACTATTGCAACTACTAATTATTACTATTATTATTATTATTTTATAGCCATATTGATATGTAATCACAAAATTAAACAAAAAACAAAAAAAAGTAAAGCAAACCTGGATTTTTTTTTAAATCACATTTTAAATATGTTTACATTCAAAGTACTAAGTTATAAGGGTTATTATAGTTAAAGCTGCAGTCCGTACGTTTTGCTTCTTTATCGCCATCTCTGTTTGAAAACCTGCAATTGCAGTTATTTGCGGCAGTATCTTCCTTGCATGGGTTGTGCAATGACATGACTCCAGCGCAGATGAATCTAATGTGTGGCTGTCAGTCACCGAACCTGTGTGGATACTGCACTTTGTTTTCTCAGATTCTACATCTTGAAATTGTGACCCAAATAAGAGATGGAGAATGCCATCTAAAGAAGTTACAACTGCAACTTTTGTTCTGATCATCTGAGGAAAAAAGCATTACAATAAATTGCGCTATTAATGATGATTAAATCTAACAATCAGTTAGTTCATATCACATTAAACCATGGTAATTCAACCTTTTTTGGATTACACTCTTCCATTTATTCCAGCTGATGTGAGAAAAGGCTATAAAAGATCCGTCACCTGCAGCATCCTCATCTGCGATATAGCATAAAAGGCGGGACAACTTCTTTATGGTTGCAGACGTGACGTAATGACGCAGCAACATGCTTAAATTTCCTGCGAAAACCTACCCGTACCACTCAAGAACTTTATTACAAGCTTACTGTTGTAAATCACTGACAGCACATGCTGTTTGTGCGCTGCACAGAGTGGACACTTCAGACGCATGGATTTAAAACATCGACAACAAAATGGTGTGCGCACATTATACTGTAGTGCATGTTTTAATATAATTACTAATAAATTAATGTGTTGACTAGATGCTGCATCAGTGGAGAACAGCAGTATGTTTGCTATCAAAGCTAAGAGAACGCGAACATTAGCAGCACCTCAAATGGTTAAAACAATGTGACCAAAACTCACGCAAGTCTGACACAAATGTTTAAGTTCACGATTATTACCATCCATTAGCATTACTTTATATCCAGCTGGTCACTTTAGTGTGCTTGTTATCCAGCAGAGGTGCAGATTTTAAGATGTGACATCAGAAAGCATGCTTATATTCAGCCATTTACAGTTTTCAATCAAATTACATTATATTGGCCCCAAATCATTGTTAATGTACATAATGACTTCTCCCTGGGCTGGGCGATTGTGTATTTTGCATTTTTCAGTGAAACGTTTATCTTTCTGTGGCTTTAATAAAGTCTTTATGCTCCATATAGCGAGCTATAATATAGATCACACTTTTTCATTCTGTTTCATGCTGTTTGTTTCTTTTTTAAACACAAAACTTGAAACTCATCTATGCTGTTTTTTTTTCTTATTCTTGAAGTGAACCTTTGGTGATTAAATAATCAGTTTTAGGCTGCTGCTTGAACTGAATGCGATACACGTGGTGTGTGTGATCCCTGATACCTGTGAGTTCTTCTAGACGCAGCACTTAGCTTTTTGCCCCATGTGTGACTGCCATATTTTATTATTTTGATTAAGTAATCATCAGGTGTTCTAGAATAGAAGCAATTAAAGTGTAAGAGTATACATACAACATCCATATGTATGTAACTTTAATTATCAATATATAATTTAATGATGATCAATATATAATTTGTACATTTTCTGTACAAGGTATGGTTCAGCACTTTTTTTTTTTTTTATATATATATATATATTAAAGCACTATTTTAGTTTTTGTTCAGTATCTATTTTTAAAACTATTGGTTGATTAATCGGTATCGGCCAGTGTGGTCCAACCTAGCTATCGGTATCGGTAAAATCAGGTCGAACTGTAACTGTAATAATATATTTCATACATACTGGCCACTAAACCACATTAACTGTGGTTGGTTGCATAACGTGTCAAAATGGTCAAATCTTGGCCAAAATTAAAGTGTAAAGTGGACTATACTTTAGTCAAAAGTCTTACTTGACTTCACTAAACAAGATGAATGTGTTATAGAAACTGCAATATGAAAGCTTTCCCCTCTAACAGTGCACCACTGTGGGATGGCATTAGTAGCTGGTATAAAGAAATTACTTTTACAGGCCCAAAGGAGCTCAATTCCATCTGTCCTCTTTAATGGTACTGGAGGCAGCCAAAGGATGACTATGCTGGTGCTTTCCAAAAGATAATCGACAAAATTAAATTTTGCTTGGACCCCCACTCCCCCTCAAAAAAACAACAACAGTTGAAGAACAAAAGATATTAGTCAGAATGGATCGTTAATGCATAGCCAAGAAGGATTTAATGCAGCGAGTAATTATGTGGCTGTGCCTATCTATTGTCCTGTTTTAATTTCATGAAAGCGTATATTCTTGTAAGAGGCTGTAATATATTTACTGGCAGGTTGCAGTGGTCATAAATCTAATGCTAAAACAAGATCTAGTTTCACTGAGCTGTCAGCAGACAGGCTTCCTTCAATTAATCGAGGAGTATTATTAGTATTTGTATTAGTATTAGTATTTGCCACCAACCGTGAGCAAAAACACAACAGGATACATGGGGCCATGAAAAGAGCATGTACACAGCTAGCACACATGGGCCCATAATCATCATCATCAACACCATCATAGCTAACTTTACTACATTTATATGCAGTGAAACAAAAAAACTCGGCTGTTTTCAAAAATAAAAAGCAGCTTTAACAGTAACAAACAATACAAAAAAAATAATAATAATTTTGTTTAATATGTTTTTCTTTTAAAATACTGTATTAAACCTGTTCAAATCACAGTCATTATCATTGTTAAAAATACCCGCAATAAATCTAAGCAGTATGCAGTGAAGAGTGCATACTTTCAGGGTTTGATATAAGTAGGTGAATAGATATTATTGACAACTTTAAATGAATAGTTTCATATTCGTAATTTTTAATCTGATTGTCTTTCACAATGCTTCATGGGATTGGAGTTCTTTCCCGTTAAGTACATAGCCTTGTACCTCTTCCTTTTCTGTCTGGTTTCAGATACTTTTTTGTAAAGAAAATTTTGTAATGTTGTGATTCAACTCATAGCTGCTTGGTTTGGTTCATGGTTTATAACTATTAAACAAAAGCTTTTTAAATTTCCCTATGGGAATTAATAGAAAAAAAATACTTCCAGAAACAAAGCTTCTCAAAAAGTGGATGTCACTAATGCACTCTATATAAATTAGCATGCCAATTATCATTTTAGAAAGAAGCCCTGCTGAAAAGAACAGCTGAAACTAGTTGGTTGGTTAAGGCTAGTCCTCCAGCCTAGTTTGTATGCTGGTTTTAGAGAGGTTTTGACTAAAATCAGCTGAACACTTGCTTGGCCAGGCTGGGAGACCAGTTAAAACCAGCTACTTCCAGCATAGTCTTTATCAGCCAGGAGGGTTCTTAAATGACTAATAAAATCAGAAGGCAGAAGCTTCCCTAACGAGGTCATCCATAAATGTTTAAGTTTCTAAAGAAGCAACAGCAATCCTTGTTTTTTCTCAATTTTCAAGCCTGGAGCTAAACATTCACCTATTCACTTCCAGGCAGATCCAGTCAGGCACTACAACACAAACACAGACTCCTCTCTCTCTCTCTCTCCATATAGAGGCTGAACAAATTGGAGAGCAGAACCAATGCATTAGGTCCTGGCCTTTGGCCATGCTAATAAAGGACAAGACCTGAGCCCTCATTTCCTCTGAGCTGACTGGTGTTTTGCCCGCAGATGAATCAGATGGGGTCAAATCATTAAAGCCAAAATGACACTCCAAGGAGTGTTTCGCTTCGCTCATTCATCAAAGATGAACAAAAGGTGAAAGCATCCGCTTTGTCAGAACCGTGCAAAGATGGACGAAGAAAGAGGGATGTTTTAAAAGAGAGCGCAGCTGGCCAGAGAGACATCATGTCCTCCCTCTTGGCACTCTATATAGTGTCTGAGCGAAGATGCAGTTGGAATTTATTTACAAAGACCTGCCAAGCATCTCTTCACCTGCCAAAATAGGGCTCCCGCTGTCACAAGTGTCAATGAAATGGCTCTTTATTCGGCAAAGACTAATTGAGACGCAAGCATCAGATGTGGACCGCACTCTGGATTCTGTATTGAGTCCGCTGGGCAGATGTACCACATCTCTCCTCGTCTCCAACATCTCTTTGTCCACTAAATCAATAGCCCTCAGTGATGAACCGCTGACAATAACACCATCCTTTCAAACAGAGAGCTTTCATTATTCCCATTCCCACTTCTATAAGTGCCTGAGCTTTTCAGATGCTTTCCGTAAAATGATTTTCAAGGTAAGCCAAAAATAGTCGAGAGCAAGCCTGAGTGCTTGTCGCGCTTTGAAAGGACCACAGCTGTGGGGGAAAAAAGTTTTTTCGCTTTAGACATAATTAGGTGTGTTTTATTCTAAGTGCTTTAATCTTGGATATCTAATGCAAATATATTAAACTCTGCCCAAATGTGCTGTATGTAGAAAGTAGACAATGAACCAACCATTTACGAAAACCTTCTGTTCTCAGAGCTGTGGTGTAGCGGTTAGTGAACAACACCCATATTGAGGTGTGGTGCACATGTGGAAGGTTCAAATTCGGCTTATGCCCTGATGAATTGCTGGATGAATTTCAATAAATCTTTTAAAAACATGCCTAGGTCACATTTTCTCTTGAAAATTTAAAGAGAAAATTACATTTTGCATTATAAAATAAATACATTTTCATGACAATTATGCTCATTTACACCCTCAGTTTTTGGCACTGAATGTGTGGCGAGTTCCCAGTGACTATTTTATTTTAGTTAAAAAGTTATTTATGTTTTAAAGTTAATGAAAGTAAAAAGTGGAAATGCCGCTTAATGTAACACAATTACAGGGAATCTGAAAAGTTCCTACTCAAAATACAAATTAAGCCTTTTTTTTTACCGTGACATTATTTTGAATTTCAACTACACGTTCCTATTGCTATTATTATAATGCAGCATTTTTAAAAGTGCACTTTTCAGAGTAAATTACAGGAGGTGTGGGTGTTGATAAATACAACAAGAAAAACTAATTTTATTTCTATTTAAAATTGTATACAATGAGCACTCAAAATGACCACTAATAATATGCAAATATTTTTCACAATTACCTATTTCATTGGTAAAATGGTAAAAATAATAATCCAATAAATTAGGATATTTTGGAAAGAAGAACACTTCTAAAAGCATTGCATGTATGCAATTTAGCAAGAAACATCTTACATTATGTGGCTTTCTTAATTGAGATGATTTTATAACAAATTATAAATAAATCTATTTAATATCTTGTACGTTTTGTCAGGGACCACTATTTATTTTTTTATTTTTTTATTGTACAATACTGATCCAAAGGTTTAGCGTAAATATATTTCTTTTAAATATATTTTAAAACAATTAATACTTTTATTCATACATTCATATATTTCAAATAAAACTTATATTAATTTTAAGAATACTGAAATAATCTGATATTTTAATATATATATATATATATATATATATATATATATATATATATATATATATATATATATATATATATATATATATAAATTAATGAATGATGAAAATGATGTCACAATTCAAACAAACTATAAATAGGCATCTCTTTTTTTACGCAAACATGCTATTAAAACACTTTGTGAGATTCACACACAGAAGGACAAGAGTGGGGAAGGAGATGAGAGCCCAATTTAAACCCGTCTCTTATGAAAACCAAGGCTCTGTGTCACCAGGCATCAAAACATTCCCACTAATCCTAAAAAATAAAACTAGTTGCTCTAGGGAAATGTAATGGAACCTAAAATAAGAGAATTCACACCAGCTGTAGGTGTAAATGAGAGCGCTACTATTCCATCGGAACTCATCAAACTCTCTGTTTAAGAAACTCAAGTCGCAGGAGGCTTTAAGTTGCCAGACAGAAGACAGAAACGAGCATGTGTGTGAATGTAACAGTGATAGATGAGGTACACATGTATGCAAGTGTGTCGTACCGCCTGTCTTTGTTCCCACACACCAGCAGGTGAGGGTGGCTGTCTCTCAGGTTGACGCAGGTGAAGTCTCCCGCCGAGTTCCCCACGGTCAGCTCGCACTGGCTGGTTTCCAGGCTGTACACCTGAATCTGAGGAGACAGGACGATTGCTCCTGGTGAGATGGAAGATAGATTGTAAAACTGGCAGGATTGTGCCTTAACACCTGCTAAGGTTCAAATGTCAGGCCCACAGCATGCATCCATTGGTGCCAGATAACACATTTCTCAAGTCTTGCATGCATTTTTAAGAACTTTTAACACACTTTAAGCATTTCAAAACACCTGAAGCAACCTGTTTAACTGGCATTTTAGCATGTAAAAGGTTCTCATTATGCATTATGAATTTCTCAGTTAAAGGGACCACTGAATTGAAAAGTACACTGATAACTGATAAGATTGGGGACAGTAAGATTAAAAAAATAACAATAATAATTAATACTTTTAATACTGAGAGTAAAGTCTTTTACATTTCTATTTTTTTTAAATAAATTATATTCTTTTTAGATTTTACTCAAAGAACCCTAAAAAAAATATTATTATGGTTTCCACACCTGTTTTCATCATGGATAATAACAAATCAGCAAATCAACATATTAGTTTCTGAAGGATCATGTGACACTAAAACAGAGCCCGTTTTAGTATAAGGCCTGTTACTGAATTAGACGTTTTGAGAATGATTAGATTTCTTAAACCAACTAGAGCAAAATATAAATATGGTATGGATATTGTTATGCTTAGAGAGTCTAGTTCCACATTAATCAAAATTGCTAACCTTTCAATTTCTCAGGGTAAGTGTCTAAGTTTTTTGAAGTCGGCTATTGTTTTTCCAATATTTAAAAGTGGAGATCCCCTTTTCTATCGATAATTATAGCCCAATCAGTTTCCTATCCACTGTTTAGCAGTCACTTGAGTAATAATTCATTTACCTTGCATCCAATGCAGTTTGCCTTTAGATCAAAGTATTCAACTGAGACTGCTGTTAATCATATAATCCTTTTGACTAAGTTATCTAGTTTTAATTTCTCCTTACATACACTCAGTTGGATATAATCAAATCTGTCAGATCAGTGTCAGCATATTAGAGTACAAAATCATTACTCAATTGATCTACGTACATCTACAGGTGTTCCTCAGGGATCTATTTTGGGTCCATTGTTCTTTGCTTAATATTTAATTGATCTTCATTCTGCATCAGCATGTCCTAGCACTAATTTACAAATGTATGCAGATGATCCTATAATTTTTTTTATGTTGTAATAGTTTTACACAAGTTCCAAATGAACTTACAAATTCTATGGTTAATGTATCGGCACGACTAAAAGGGAATTGCTTGCAGCTAAATGTGTCCTAAACAGTATGTATGTTTTTCTCTATGTCAAATAGTATCCGTAGAGAGCTAAATGTTTTTGTGTCAGGGATAGTTTCTCATTATAAACACCTTGGAAAACTGATTGAATCTAAACTTAAATTTAAAGCTCAGGTTACAAATGTTTGTAAGTAGGTTAAATTTAATCTCTGTAATTTTATGTTTATTAGAGATTATATGCCACTAGAGGCAGCTAAGATGTATATATTCTATGGTTATTTCTCACATGACTTACTGTTTAGCAACTTAGTCTCAGCTTTACAATCACAGGAAAAAATTAAATAGAAAACAGCGCTAGTAAACTGTAATAATATTTCACAATATTACTGTTTTTACAGTACTGCATACATCATATAAACTACCTCAGTAAAACTACAGTAAAAGACCAAGTTAAATTATTTAAAAATGATCTAATTAGTATTCATGAGCTAAGCCTTTGCCATTTTGCGACGATGATTAGCATCAAATGGTCATCCTACAACATGCAAAGTGACAAGCCACATGTTTATGGGTACATAAATATAAATAGGATATAAACATTAAAACAAAGTGGAACATATAGTAGGGCAGCGCTTCAGATAACATCTTTCAATTAACTTTTTTTTCTTAACTGGTGCTTTTCCTGTATGGCAAATGTCATAATAAGGCCTACTTTTATGTTCGCTTAATATTAGTTTTTTTTAGTTTTTTTTTTATGAAACAAACAATTACCAACCAGCAACTTACTGATCATAAAAAAGAAGCGTGAAAGTAAGAAGTCTGTTTTTAGTTTTATAATATTATCAATAGTATAGTTCTTGCAATATTGCATTGATATTTTAGAGCCTACCTTCTATTAACTTGCATTCAAATAATTTACTGCTTCTAAACTAAACTTTGACACTCACTTCCTCCTCATGTGATCAATCAAACTTTTCTGAAAACACAGAGAAGCAAAGTGTTCAATAATTGAAAATAAACCAGTGTTCCGCCGGTCCAGGTGCTTTAAAACATCTGAAGCACTTGATCAATCCGCTCACATTAAACAACATCTCTGAGGTAATTCAATCCTACAAAGAGATTGGTTAACTGATTGCATCAGCTGCCATTTAAACAGTGAGCAAAGGAAAGACAACGGCACGGGCCAAATTGGACGCAAATTATTGAGGCAACAGATAGAGATGTTAAACAAAAGAGAGAGAAGAGAGAAGAACTGCATGATGTCAGATTTGAGCTCATGCCAGCTGTTTAGTGCCTCCAGTTTGGGCCAGACACACTTAATTGTGAGCCACCGTGCTGCCAGCCAAAATCCTTGAGAGGACCCAAAAATTACAGCCAACCCAGAGTCTGTCATCAAGACACGAGAAAAGCTTCCAATATGTAAAGCTACAATATGTAAAGACTTGAGGAGGAAAGCTGATTAGAATGAAACAGCGATGAGTGCATATGTCACTGGCATGAAGACAGACTCCTGGGACTATGTTTGGGATTTATTCATCATTACGGGATTCAGGAGGTTATGGAGGCATTTACACAAGTAAACAATGATTTAGCTGTTGCACTGAGGTTGAGCACATTTCACAAATAGCATTTTCATTGAAACATTACCACCTTTAAATCAAGATGAAGCTTTGGCATGTGAAAATAGTCAGTCTTCACTTTAAAATGTACATTACCGTTCAAATGTTTGGGATCATTATATTTTGCAATTAAATTAATACATTTCAGCAAGGACACAAAATCTTAAACTGATCAAAAGTGACAGTAAAGACGTGTAAAATGTTACCAAAAAAAAAATATTTTTTCAAAGAAATGCTGTTCTTTTGAACTTTCTATTAAGTCCTCCTATCAAATAAACCTTAATAAACCTGAAAGAATGTATCACGGATTCAATTGCTTTCAAATTTGATAACAATAAACGTTTCTTGAGCACCAAATTAGAAAAAAAAAAAAAAAATTTAATTATATTAAAACACAAAACTGTTATTTTAATGTTGTAATATTAATATTTGTAATAATATTTAACAATGACTTTACTGTAATGTTTATCAACTAAATGCAGCTTTGGAGAGGTCAAGAGACTTCTATGAAAAACAATTTAAATTTTATCGACCCAAAACTTTTGAACGATAGTGTATTAAAAGAAGAAATTTGGAATTTTCTATAATAAGAATGTTTTGTATTGTGTGTTTATTTAAGTGTCCTTTTAAAATATAAAAAATGAAATCTGCACAAATTTGCATGTTATAACAACAAAAGTGGAATAAACTTTTGCTGTTATATCTGCAAAATTGTTACTTTGTATCTTTTTTTTTTTTTGACCAAAAGCTTTGTGGTTGGTAATTACCAGTGTGTCAATATAATATATATTATATAATATATATATTTTAATAAAATAATAATAATAAAAAAAACATTGAAAATGAATTCATACTAAACAAACAACAACAAAATTTAATGATAATAATAATAATAATAATAATAATAATAATAATAATAATAATAATAATACATTTAAAAATAAAACAAATAAAAATTGTCTAAATCTAAAATAAAATGCCGGTACTTATTGTGATGCATTTGCCATATGAGCAAAATGACAATTCAAGAAAATGAGAATTGAAAAATTATAACCGATGCACTTTGTTTACTGGATGAACGTGATGAAATAAAATAGTTGGCTATTCAAAAAATTGGATGTTTTCTGAAAGTTTTGTAGTCAACTGAAAGTTTACAAAGTTTACAACTAAAATCAACAATTACTCCTGTGATGTGTCCCTTTATATTCTGTATAAAATTCTTCTAAATTTTCGAGCCCTTATATCTTGGGAAAAACAGATTCACCCTGATCTCACGAGACACTGCTCTACGTCTCCGAATTTCAGCACCTGGAGGTGCAACAGTGTGCCACATTTTCACCAGCCTATCTGGCTGTTAAACATGAAAGTGGCGCCTCAGGGTTTGCCAGCATGATCCGCACGCGGTGTGTGTGTGTGTGTGTGTGGGTCAGCGCTTCAAACACACACTGTGCTGCACTTACACACAACAGATGCCCAGAGCTTCCAGTCCTCCAACTTAAAAACAAAGAGGATGACAACAGAAAACTGAAAAAATACAACTGACTCCCTCATACACAAAATAAAGCAGTGAGAGAAAAACAAACCAGATTTAAACACATAAAGGCATTTAGACATTAGACACTAGCCATCTTAGTAAAAACTGCTGAGATCTGAATCTCATCTTAAATATTATGTGTATTCACAAAATTTGCATTGGTAATAATAGTGCTCATTGGTGCTCAAGTTCAAAAATAAACACCAAACCATGCTATGACCCACTACTAATGTTACCTCGCAGACAGTGAACTCTATTTCCTGCCTCAAGTTTTAATGAGGCATATGTCTTCTCATTTAATAACACACATTAAAACACATGATTTTTGTGTGTGTTTGAGTCCAAACACTCTTGGATTCACCAGAGTCGGTTCTGGCACGTCTGACTTCCCTCTCGCAGTTTGCAAATCCTGTCAACATGAACCGCGGCTGACAGACATAACATCACACGATGGGAAAGGTACTGATCATGAATTGGTAGAATGGAAACTTGTAGAGCTGCTCACAGAGGAGTGACACAACATGAAACAGAGTATGATTCCTGCAAGATAAAGTGCTGAGATCATCGAAAGACTGAAGACAGGAGCATCAGACTAAATTGAGGTTAATGGTTTCACTTCCTTAAGTAAAATGATGATAAATATCTGTGGAAAACAACACATCAGCAGTTGTTTTCTTGACAGTCAAGAGGTTTGAGAACATATACACCCTTACAAAAGCTACCATGATGTTAACATACACTACACTGGTCAAATCCGGTGTAATATTTTCATGTCCCGATTTGCTGCTTAAGAAACATTTATTACTAATCGTTGCTTCATATTTTTGGTGATTTTATGAGTCTTTGATTTACAGAAAGTTCGAAGCAAGAGCATTTATTTGCATTAAAAGTATTTATAAATGTCTTTAATATCTGATTATTTATTCATTAAAAACTAGATTTTGTTAATTATTAGTAGTAAAACATTCATAGGTTAATGCGCTACATTGTTACAATTGTAATAAAATGATATCCTTTTTAAGTATATGAATTCTAAACTTCTACAAAATAAATACAAAGTTAATTGAAATTCTAATTCTAAACGTAAACCAGCCTAAATTGGTCACCTGGTCAAGCTGGTCTGTTGGCTGGTTTTAGAGAGGTTTTCAGCTGGCTAGACCAACTTCAATCAAGACCAGCAAACCAGTTTATGCTGGTACAAACAGTTTTTCAACAAGGATTAACATCCATATGATAAAAGATGAATGCTACGGTCTTCTATCATTCTATCGTTTCATTTTTATTCTTAACCTTTTCTTATATTCTTATAACAAGTTTATATTATGTTAATGTATATTCAAATGGACAGTTCACAGACACTGATCTGCAGAAAAAGCAATTCACTGCCATTCATTTTTTGTTAAGCAACGCAAAAGAATGTGTTTTTCAAAAATCAGTGCAACAAGAGATAAGCTTCTAACACTTTCTATTAAATAAAATAGTGAAACAAGACAAACGGTCCTGTCGTTCAAACTCTCTGCTGCATCCTCGGTGCCCGTTTGGTTAATGAGAGTGTTTAAATGAGGGTGATGTCAGTGGAGAAAGAGAGCCAAAGCATTGTGTGATACAAAAGGACACCATCTGCATCCATCTATCAAGCACTCATCTGATTACTGTCAACATCTAGGCCTGTCGCTTCAGTGAAATACTACCAGCCACCCCTGAGTAAACCCATCCCTCCCCCTCGAGCGCTGATCTCCCCCCAGACTCAAACACAGACTATTTAAACGCTTGCTTAAATACACTGGGGACTTTGTGTGAAGGCTATTGTGATTTGTAGGGGTTTATTTAAAGGTCTATTTCACATGATAGTTGAGCTTTTAATCAGGAGAGTATGAGTACAGGACTCCACCGGCTCAAACTCAAAGCCTCTGGAGAAACTTGGCACCAACCAAAACTAAAAACATAACAAAAACACTTGAATTGCTTGAAGAATAATTATTTGCATTTTTTATTAACTTTATGAACTATTATTTATGAATAATTATACTTTATAATCATAACTCTAATCATTAATAATTTATGGTTATTTATTAGTATTATATTATTTCAGCCAGTGTTATTTTAGTAACACTGAGGTACTATTATATTTGTTGTTAATATTTTGAATTAGATTTTAATTTTATATTTCATAGTTTCTTGGTAATTTTAGTTAAGGTTTTAGTAATTTCTTGTGTGTTTTTGTAATTTTGATTAGTTTTTGTTGTTTTTAAATATGTACTGTATATAACTTTATTAATTTTTTATTTCAGTTCTAAATTAGTGTGGTCTAAATTAGAAACTAAATTAGAAATGAGATATGTTGCCTTGGAAACTAGCTGAAATAAAAATAAGTTTATTTTTATACCTTATTTCGGTTAACATTTATTTTATTTCAAGTAATTTCATTTTTTATGGTTTTAATTCTATAAAAACCCTAATTTCAACTAGCTGCTAAGGAAACATTTCTCTTTTGCTTTAAGTTTAAGTACTAAAATAACTAAAACTAACAGGTATAAAAACTATAACGACATTTTAATTGCAATATAGACATTTTAATTACATATTTGAGAAAAAAAAAAGCTGAAAATATCAAATAACATTTAATTCGAAATATTAACAAAAAACTCTAACAGCACAAAATAACGCTGATTTGTCTATGGCCTCTAAATGAATCTCTGAACTTCACATGCCAGACTTAGAAACAAACTAGGGATTTTTAGGAGCACTGGGACCCAATGCTGGGTTAATTAAGTAACAGGTCTATTCCTAAGATAACAACAACTTTTTATTTATCATGACTTTGGGAATAAGGTCACACTGGACTTCACTGGTGATGGGCCACATGAGATCGGCAGACCACACTTGTTGACATCATGTGGTGGTGTGGCTTCAGTGGTTCAAGATCTCAGCTGGTAAGCCATAAAACTGTATATAAAGACAACACTCATGTGGGATGATCCATAAAACATCACCTCTGTGCCCTTGAGCTATGCTCTAAACCTCAGCTTACTCCCAACTGATCCTGTAATAATGTACTGGCATTCACTTACGATAAAATCATCTGCTAATAAATAATAATATATTTTTTCACAGTTAAAAGATTAAATGGGTGTTGGCCCTGTTGGCAGCGTGTCAACATGTAGCACTGTTGCGCTTCGGGCGTCCCAGCTCACAGACCTTTCCCAATCCCACCCCCCTCTCTCTCTCTCTCCCAATTTTGTACCACCAGTGGAATTGTGATCTGTTTGTTTCAGCAGCCTGACTAGGTTGAATATAACTCACTGGATGGAGTATAGAAAGCTTCAAACTTGAAATTTAAATAAGTCATGATTTCTACTGTTCTGTCAGCAAAGTTAATATACGGTCGACAAAGTTTATATTTCAGCAATATTGTTTGTTGAAATAAAACCGTTACATTTGAAACGCTTGCGAAATTTATTTTTAAATAAATTTAACAACATAATCTAATTAAATGTTGTTTCAGTAAAAGATTACTCTAGTAAAAGAGTGCTTAAAATCAAATCTTGATGTCTACTCGGATGCATAAATTGATTGGATATGCAAATGATGCCACACAAAAGGCAGCTGAAAAAGGGAAATGGATTAAGAAATGTAATTTGCCTTGTTACGTATAAATAGCCAATCAGGAGTAGTATCTCTAATATGTATATGGCAATGCAAGATTTCTTTAAAGACAATAAAGGTATTCAACTGGAAAAACATATGGTGGGGCTTGATTTAATTTATTAGATATTCACTGGATTATGAAAAGTAGGTATTGCATACCCAAATGGTATTGAAAAATAAGAGTGCCTGGTGACATCAGACACCACAATAAAGTCCTTTTGATATGACAGAACAGCTTGTACTTGGAATAACAAACACAGTTGTGCACAATAAGACCAGAAACATGTATTAAGAAAGTAAATCTGCTCAGTTTTGATGTGAGAGAGCTTTTACACAGATTTGAAGGGAAAACTACTACTTCTACTATTACTACTGCTAATAATAATAATAATAATAATAATAATTGGGGTCTGAAAGATTTTTGGAATGTTTTTAAAGTAAGTCGCTTCTGCTCACTAAGGCTGCATTTATTTAATTAAAATAAACAGTAAAGTTGTGAAATATAATTACCATGTAAAATAACTGTTCTCTATTGTTATATAATCTTTTAAATGTAATTTATTCCTGTGATGCACAGCTGAATTTTCCACATCTTTACTCAGTGTCACACGATCCTTCAGAAATCATTCTACTACGCTGATTTGCTGCTCAGATTTTTTTTTAACAATGTTGAAAACAGTTGTACTGAATAATAATATTTTTTCCAGAATTCTTTGATGAAATAGAAAGTTCAAAACAACATTATTTATTCGAAATAGAAATCTTTTGTAACATAAATGTCTTTACTGCCACTTTCGATCACTTTAATGCCAGCATACTGAACAAAATTGTACTATTATCATTATTTATTGACTATTTTTATTACATTGCATAAAAAGTACACCATGTGTCTGTACAGATACCTTGTTTCCCCCGTCGTTCATGCCCCATCCGCAGCTCTTGATCCCCAGTGCAGCTCTGCCGGGTGACACGTCTACACAGGTCACTGGATGGCCGTATACAGAGTGAAGAACTCTTGGTTCCTGTTCTTCATTCCATCTGGAATCCAGCAGGTAAACACTCTCACCTGCCCATGCTGTGACCAAAGGGAAGTCCCGCCTCCCTGGCACCACAAATACCCCATCTACCTGGAAAACAGTTTCTCTGATCAATACATGATTGGTTTGTGGTTATGCACTATTCTGCTTGATTTGTGGATACAACTAACTCTCTGAATCTAAGGAATGCCATTTTGGTGCCAAAATTGCCCACGTGCATGACTCATTTTGTCAGCTGTTACTATACTTGGCATCTGCTCGTCCCGGATTAAACTTACAGGCTTTGGTAACTGAACGAGACATTGTGATCTCCAGTAGCTCTGCTCATCTGGGGAGTCCACTCGCACATCTGGTCCTGATGCAGAGGCCAAAACCGGACTATCGGGACTTAGATCCAAAGCATGAACCCTCTGGAGGTGCTGGTACTGATGAATGGGCTCAAGACCTGTTTCAGTGCTCCACACATCTACACAGCCTAATCATTCATGACAAAATGTATTATCAGAATTTTGAGTTTCTCAAAATTAGTCTTAACTTGCACAGAGCCAGAAATCTCAATTTAGCAGCACTTATATACACTTATATTACATTTTATTCCTATTTATGTTTTTACAGAGGGGCTTGTTCATATAGCATTACCCTGATTTTACACAATTATTTTTTTTCTCTCAAAATCAGGGTGCATTTTTTTTTTCTTGCTGCTGACAACATTTTCTGATTTATGTGAGTTCCAAAAACCCTTCTGAAAAATCCTTTGATCCTGCTGTGTCAACAAAATGAAGCAAACATGTTGAATCTGGCTTCACACAGTGTTCAGATTTGTGTTCTGGAAATTTATGCAGTTGAGTTCATATTTAAATATATAATGCCTCTCTTGCATATTAAAAAATAACATTTTAGAAAATTTGTAACACAGATCATTTTAGTAATTCTTAATGTAATCAACAAACCGTAATTCTTAATGTAATCAACAAACCGGTGAAGAAAGGTGATATCTGTTTATTTATTAATAATTAATAAATGCTTTTGACGTAGTTTATATTGTTCTTGTTAACTACCGTGGCTAACTCAGGGCAACAAATGGAAGTGTTATCCTTTAAAAAAAAAAAAAAACCCTTACCATTCTCATAAGCGGCTGTGGCTACTGTCTTATTGATGCGTACGTGACTAACATAAGGTGCAGGGGTTTCATCTCTGATGAAATGTGTGGGATGCAGGTAAGATTTGTCCCAGTGAAGCGTGTTCCACAGGCGGACATCACCAGAGGTGTAGCTGTACAGAACAGACACACACAATGATTATGTGATCTGTAGTGTTCGGATTACATATAACGTATTAATCACAAGTGCCTCAGTAACACATACCCAGCAATCACAAGACCAGCACAGGAACTGACGTCACACAACACCTTTCCTAACTCATACTGCAGATGACGAATGGACCCAACGCGATTCTGTTAATTGAAGAGGTGTAAGAATACTCTTTTAAGACAAATTAAATTACTTTTGAATATCAGATTTTTATATTTTTTGTTGTATTTTAGTTTATAATTCATGAATTCACTGAACATAAAAATAAATATTAGTCCTATTGTAAAAAATGTTCTTGTTTTAGAATGATCATCAGCCCTTTCTGCGATTGTAAAGGCAAGGTGCTTCTTACCTTCCAGTTTGACTTCACCATGCTCTCAGTGTTGCGGCAGTCTCGAAGAGTGCTCTTCCAGCAGGGGGAGTCAGAGATACCTGCCCCATTGTGATAACCTTCCTCCAGGCACAATCTATGCCACAGGACCTCATCCTCAGCCAGCACCTTCCAGGATTTAGACACCTGGAACAAAAGAAATGAAGAGAATATTAATAACCATTGTACTTCAAGCACTATAAAAGAAAAATATCACCTGGAAATCATAATAGAATAGAATAGAACAGAATAGGCATGCACTCATTCATATTTACCTGGGCACAACGTCCTAGATCGGTTCTGCCCAAGAAGTAGAAAATCTTGAGCGCCAGTTCATAAGGCAACTCCACATCAAAGAACGGGATGTCATTCATCTCATTCTAAACACACAAAAAATCCGGATTTATTATTTGCACAAACACAGGCAATATCGTGAACAGCTACATAACAGAAGCGTCACCAGGTCCTGAAGGAACTGCTCGAGCAGTTTCTGGCACTTGTTGGCTTTTTTGTGGGGCGCGTCCGTGTTGGGCGCCTCGCTATCGGGAGCGCGCCTCCTGCGCGTTCGCTCCTGCTCGATTCTGTCCAGCAGTGGACTGCTTCTGCCGTCCAACAAACCCTCTGCGATCGACACATACTGCGGCTGGTCTTTTGGTGTTTGTTGACTTTGGTGCGCCGCATTGCTCTGTTTCTCCCAAAAGCTCGCGCTCTGGTGAAGAGATGAGCTGTCTTTGCTGGGATGCCCAAAATACCTCTCTTTGTCTTTACATGATGTCTTGGTATTTTTCTTTAACTCCTGTTTCCATCGCTCTCGGAAGGTCGAAAGCTCGTCCTCTTCCATCCCCAATTAATCACGCTGCGTTTTCATTCATTTGTATAAATGTTATTTTAATTCACACGCAAGTCTTGTGGAACCCCGCTGTTGTCATCAAAACAAACAGCGATCCGACCGCGAAATGGCCTCGGCTGGGACATCGTGTTCACGCGAAATTGTTCCGCGTGGCGCATATTCATCACCCACCCGAACGAACAATTATTTACAACACAAGACAAAGGCTGTGTGTCAGAAACTAGTGAGCTGTCTACATAGAAAGCATTTCGAGCATCATCAGAGAGCACACGATAACCGCTGCACGCGCCTTAAATACATAAAACTGAGCGTGTGTACAGTAGGACAAACATTTTTTAAATGTAACTAAAAAATGTTTGATACAAAATTCTGTCATAGGCTCATAAATGGATACGTTGTCTATTCTGTTCTATTCCATTCTATTATAATTCTGCATTCGTGTATGATGCCCAAATATATTACATGACTGATTAATAAGATTTAAAACTAAAACCAATAACGGTTTATGTTTATGAGGGAATTGTTTTAGATGCATGTCTTCAAAATTATCTGCTTCTTCCAATTTTCTTTTTTTAAGAAATGTGTGTTTATTACTTTATATTGGTCAGCACATGGTGTACATTTTTATTATAAATACTGAAAAGATATATTATAACTATTCACAAATGTTATCATTAACCTATTTTGTCACTGAAAGAATGAAATGTGACAAATGGTTTGATTACTAGCTCCTTACATTGAACTGTCACCACAGTTAAGCAAAAAGTCTTAAGCATGTAGATAACGTCTAGCTTATTTTTTGTCTCATGTTTGCTATTTAATGCAGTATCTATTTATTGCTGTTTCGTCTGATAGGATTTAGGTTAAACTGGGTAAATTATTGAAAAAATTCCAAATCGTAATGTTACAGTTTGCGTGAACAAAGTTGACACGGTTGTGACATAGAAAATATAAGCACAATTAGAAAAAATGCAATGTTGTTAAAGCTGTAGCAGGTGAAATATAAAATATCTATTTATATATATATATATATATTTAGAGAGACTAGTATGTCTAATTTATGTAATTAGGCGTATTTAGGGACATTTTCAAACGTGATTTCAGTCTTTAAACAGTTATATATATATATATATATATATATTTTTTTTTTTTTTTATAAAAGCTAGGCTATATATGTGTCAAGAACCTTTTAGAATAGAATAAAATAGAATAAAATGTGCATTTATGCACTTCTGTGTTATGTTCTATTATGCATGTGCTTATGATGTCCAAAAAAAGTCACATGTATAATACAAAAATGATTAAATTTAAACAAGTGCATGAGATGACTTTCCATAAATTGTAAAAAAAAAAAAAAAAAATATATATATATATATATATATATATATATATATATATTATTTTTATTTTTATTTTTTTACTGCACTGTATTCTGTAATGCAACATAAATGCTGTCTAGGTGGACAGCTCATAGGGTTTGAGACGCAGCCAATGTTTTTACAAATGTTTCCAAATCTGATCAATACAGTATCTGCTCACATCTGAATGAGCGCAACCAACGCAACACATTTCAGATGCAATTCATTTCAGGAATGTCTGTAAACTGCGCGACCACCCTCTTATTGCAGGAAAGACAAAGCGTGTGATGCGAGAGAACAGGACAGTGAAGAGTTAACCATTACCGCTGTCTTTGGGGAGATGGTGATGTAAACCCTAAACCATGTGACACTTTAATAAATCATACCGCCGACAGAAACAAACACGCACTGTTCCATCGACAGCCGAACAAAACACCATTCTCCACGTCTAAACAAAGATTGCAGGGGGAAACGAGACTAGAGCGCGCACGAGAGGAGACGATGTGCTGTCTGCCGGTGGAGCAGACTTTAGGTGCGCTCGGAGACTCCGTGTGCGCGCACGGATGCGCTCCGCTGCCGTTTGCGCACCGACTGCGCTGGATCGGAGACCAGCTGGAGAAGAGATGGGCTGCAAACGACAAAAGCTCCGACGGTGGACGACGAGGCGTCGGGGAAAACATCATCAAAAGCTTCCACATAGTGTGCACAGTAATCCAAGTAACGCTTCTTGTGTTTTTAGTCAAAAAGCGACACCTGTAGGTGAGACGAGGCTCTGCTGATCTACAGCAACAGGTAAGAATGAACTCAAGAACATACGATTATGGGACTTTTATACTGACATATGTACAGAAATGCTTTGTTTCTACGTAACACATATTATATTGGAGTAAAATTTATTAAATGCATTAATAGCAATAATAATGTGTACTTTGTAAGCTATCAAATTACCTGTAAATAGAAGCTAGTATAACTGAATATGCTTAAAATTGTTACTTTTTTTTAAGAGAATAAGACCTCATATTTTAGTTTTCAGAAATGTACATATTGTATCAGTGATGCATGTTTCCTCACTTTAATGTGCCCTTAATTGCATTTGACAGAAGTAAACACATGCAAATGACAATAAATAGAACAACAAAGCTGTTATTTTGAAAAGTTTGATAACTGAAGGTACATACAAAATATTGTGAACAGTAAAAATTGCTAAATCTTTCATAAATCATAAATTATATATATATATGTATATATATATGTATATATATCTATATATATAAAACACATTAAATCGAAGGTACTAGAAGTTACAACTTTGCCTGAGCTTTAATTAAAATGCAACTTTGCAATAATTAAAAGGTGTATTTTTGTATTGTGACTATTAAACCCACAACTTCTAAATAAAAATGTTAGTTGGGCACCAACTTATTACCCCCCCCCCCCCCCCCCTTTTTATTTAACATTAAATAAAATATATTTAATTGTAATAAAATATGTTTTGTTAAAATAAAATAAAAATATTAACAATATATACTATTAAAGATTTATATTTAATAAATTAATGAATGTAATTAACTGTTTGCCCATAAATAATGCAATCTCAGCTTAATTCCCATGTTTTCCTCCATTAGATCTTCAGATTCTCCTGGGATGATCCGCTCCAGATTTACTGGAGAGGAGAAGGTGCCGATCACGTCTGCACTCTGTAGAAACTTGCCATGCAAACAGTGGGTCGATGTTTTCTCATCCATATATATCACAACATTTGCAGTAGTGTTGTAATGGAAACACGCCAATCACCAGACGCATCTGTGCTGTACATTACAAGCGTGCTGATCACTTTTCATAACGATCGATGCTTCATCCTGAAGTCTTCTTGATTATCGAAGCACCACAAGCCAATGTCATAATGGTACGTGTTTGTTTGGTTAGAAGTCTTAAGGTCAGTGCAATCAAGCCCATGGTGTCTCCTGGGAAATCTTTCAAAATAAAAGGCTGATGTCATTGTCCCTTGGCGTTTGCAAGGAAATTTTTCTACCACTATGGCAATAGGAGCCTTGCCTCAACTTTGACGAGCTTATTGTTGTTGGTAAAAGTTGAGAGGGTGCTTTGGATATGCAAAAGCTGTAAATGATTAAAAAACGATCAATCAAGGTCAATCTTCAGAGGAGAGCTACCAAAAACACTGCTACCAAAACCTCTCCTCTGCATGATGCACTGTAAGATTTAGTTATAAGCTACTGTAAGTGACTATGCCATTCAATATCTGAGCTGTGATTTTGTTTCTGTTGTTTTTAATGAGATATTTATTAAGTTTTTTTTTTGTCCTTTACACTGTACTCCTCTGAATGGAAAGCATATTTACACTGTAGAATGCTTTTAAGTGTATCTGAACTCGATTTTTACAAATGAAAACAACTCTTTTGTTTTCTTTCTTTTTTTTTAATTTTTATGAAGGGCTTCTGGCTTGATTGTTTGTGTCAGTGTTAATATAGAAATGTGACATGAATGAGATTTCATGCAAAATGTGAATCAAAGGGCATGCTACTGATGTTTACATAAGCTACAATCTTTTATAGTTTATGTTTCTACCACGTGTTTTAAACATGTTTTACCTATTTTGATATTGTGAATTTGGTCATTTATGAAAATAAAAGACTTTAAATATATACACAAAGAAGTCTTTTAAATATCATTATGAAACAAATAGACCTAGAAATGGGATTGAAAAATAACTTATAACTAACATATATTACTTTTGTCACATTTTATATAAGCAATAAACCAATGAGATGATTATAGTGATTTTACCACAGTTAACTGGGGTTACACCTTACCGATTTAAATTTGTCATAAAGCTGGATGCTTTTTATTTTGGTTTAATAAAAAATTTAGACCTTTACAAAAAAATTGAAGACTTACTCCAAATTAAAGGAATAGTTCATCCAAAAAAGAAAAAAATTATGAAAATTTACTCACCTTCTGGCCAGTCAAGATGTAGTTGAGTTTGTCTCTTCATCAGAACAGATTTGGAGAACTGTAGCATTGCATCACTTGCTCACCAGTGGATCCTCTGCAGTGAATGGGTGCCGTCAGAGTGACAGTCAAAACAGCTGATAAAAACATCACAATAATCCACAAGTAATCCACTCCACTCCAGTCCATCAATTAACACCTTGTGAAGTGAAAAGCTGTGTGTTTGTAGGAAATAAATCCATCAAGGCGTCTTTAAACCATTGCTTCTGGCCAAAACCATTGCTTCTGGCCATAAAAATTATACTTCCTCCAGTTAAAAAACTAAACAAAAACTCCACACACATATTTTGTTTAGAACTGTTGCTTGTAAACTGTGCTTGATCTCTGTATATTTCTCTCCTGATGCAGATGGGATGACTTTTTCACTGCAGAAAGCAATATAGATAGAAGACTCATGTTGCTCGTGGAAGCAACAGTTTAACGCTAAAATATCTAAGTGATGTAATTTGTTTCTTACAAACATGCAACTTTTCACTTCACCAGATGTTAACTGAGTGGACTGGAGTGGTGTGGGTTACTTGTGGATTATTGTGATGTTTTTATCAGCTGTTTGTACTCTTATTCTGACGGCACCCATTCACTGCAGGGGATCCAGTGGTTAACAAGTGATGGAATGCTACATTTCTTTAAATCTGTTCTGATGAAGAAACAAACTCATCTACACCCTATATGGCCTGAAGAGTATTTTATGCAAATTGTCATTTTTGGGTGAACTATTCCTTTAAGCTTAATAGCTTGAATAAGCAGGAACAAGAAAAGAATTGTTACAAAACATTCGGTTATCATGCTTACTTAATAAAATTAAAAACCCGTAACACGTAAAAATGTTTTACCTGTTGAAAAGTAGGCATAAGAAGACAAAAAGCACTTATCACTGTTATCGGACATAATGTAATGGTGCAATTGTACATTAAATTCATTGACGTAACATATTGTCACACTTCCCATTATACAACATTACAAACAGGAACGTTTTATGCATGTTTAATCTGATTCTAGTGGAGCTGAAAACCTTCATCAATCAGCTGGGTCTCCATTCAGTAGATCTGAAAGTGTGCCGACGTTGTGCCGTCCTTCCAGTTGCGCGGAGTTTCGACCACCGCTGACCGACACAACGGACAGGTTCTCTCCCGGTCAAACCACAGGCATAAACACTCCTCACAGAACACATGCTGCAGAAAGACCACATATTTAAGACACAAGAACTCAGTTTGTACTGTTAGTGGAATCAAATGAAAGTGCCAGCTAAATAATTACTGTCATCATAAAATCTGGGTCATTGTGGTCTGCGGCTGATGTTGTGAATCACGTCCTAGTTTATTTGAAAGTTTCAAGGTCTCTTACCTGACAGAGCAGTGCGATTGGCTCTCTGAACTCAGTCTGGCAGATGGCACACACATCCCCGGCTTCACTGCACTGCTGAGCACTGGCTCTTGTACCGTAACTCTGTCAAACACGTGCATTTATATGATCAGAAATACAGTAAAAACAGTATTGTGGAATATTATTTCCATTTAAAAGAACTGTTTTCTATATGAATACATTTTAAAATGTAATTTATTCCTTTGATGCAAAACTGAACTTTCAGCATCATTACTCCAGTCTTCAGTGTCACACGGATCCTTCAGAAATCCTTCTAATATGCTGATTTTCTGATCAAAAATATTTATTACTATTATTAATGTTTATAACAGCTTTTGATGAATGTAATGTAGATATATATATATATATATGTGTGTGTGTGTGTGTGTGTGTGTGTGTGTGTGTGTGTGTGTGTGTGTGTGTGACTCTGGACCACAAAACCAGTCTTAAGTCACTGGGGTTTGTAGCAATAGCCAAAAAAACTTTTTATGGGTCAAAATTATTGATTTTTTTCTTTTATACCAAAAATCATTAGGATATTAAGTAAAGATCATGTTCCATGAAGATATTTTGTAAATTTCCTACTGTAAATATATTGCTAAGAACTTCATTTGGACAACTTTAAAGATGATTTTCTCAATAATAGATTTTTTTGTCACCTTCAGATTCCAGATTTTCAAATAGTTGTATCTCGGCCAAATATTGTCCGATCCTAACATACATCAATGGAAAGCTTATTTATTCAACTTAACCTAAATGTCTAAAAATGGACCCTTATGACTGGTTTTGTGGTCCAGGGTCCGTATCAGGACATAAAAAAAAATACCTGGTCATTGGCAGTTTTTAAAATTTGGTTTGTGCGTGTGTGTGTTTATGATTTACTTTAACAATGCCTAGGAAAATACAGCACTCACCTGTGAGCTACAGAGAATGACGAATGCTTTCCGAATGCCAGATATTCTTCCACACAAATCAAATGACTGGAACAGAAAAAAACTGCAAATTTAACGCCACACACATACATATATATGCACAACAGAAAAGACTACCTGAAAAATGAGCTCTGAAAATGACATTTTGAAAGGCTCTGAATTGCAATGCCACATGAAATTTATCTCATGCTCATAAAGGCCCTTTTTAAAAATGTATGGTAAAAATGCTATTAATAATAAAAAAAAAACATCATTAATGGAAGAGGTAAAATCTGATAGACTACCTTACAAAGACTGTAGATGATAATCAGCGTTGCTCCGAGGAAGTAGCTGCTGGATGGATCTTCACCCATGATGTACTTGTACCACAGCTGGATGGGAACCAAAGCTCTGAAGAGCTGACTCAGCTCCTCTATGAGCAGATAACACTTCCCCTGCAAAGACACACACACATACAGGTCTACATCCAAACCTCTCAACTTAACCCTTAATCAAGGCTCCATCCTGATATGAAAGATTTCTTCTGCAGTGGTAGAGCAGCTCAGACACCAGACGGTCCCCAAAGACTTAACAAGATTCAAATCAAACAGAAGAGCCATTATAAAGATAAGCAGCTAGTATAACAATAATAATAATTTAAATGTATTATTATTCTTTTTAGATATGCTGAATGCTTATCAGATAAAATGGCTAGCATGATAATATTTTAATTATTATTATCATCATCATTATCATTATTATTATTAGTAGTAGTAGTAGTATTTTCCAGAAAATGTTTATTACTTATACACACTGATCGTAAAAATGAATCAATATACTTGTTATATAATCTATCATATTCACGAAGCTTGTGGGATAAACGTGTGTTTTGACCACTGGATTAAACAGCTTGCATAATAATATAATAAAAATACTATTAATTATAATTATACTACTTGTTGTTGTTGTTATTATTATTATTAACCACTTTAATTCAATTCAAATGGGCTTATTTCACTATGATGCTTGTAAGACTTCCATCTATTCCAACTTCCAACTGTTTAACAATATCTTTACAAACTGATTGATACTCAAGCTCCTGCGTGAGACAGCAGCACTGAAACCATCCACACATCCTTCCTGTAACTGAATTTGAACAAGATCCCAGTCTCATTGCATCTGTTCATTCATTAACTGTGAACATCTTACCCTCAAGCTTTAAAGATGCTGTGACATGGAGGGGGGTGTTCTTCTATGGAAATATGGCCACAGTCCAGCGCTCTGCGCTCTCCTGGCAATTTCACCGCATGGCAAACAAAACTGGCAGGCAAGCAGTGCACCTGCTACCCACATAAAATATAACAAGCCCACCCTTCCCAAACCCTAATCAGAACATTATAAAAGTAGCGAGATGACTGTAAAACTCATCTAATTTCAGGGTCAAAGGGCAACACTCAATGCTTTCATAGTGAGCAACGTCATGCAGCGCTTACACTGACAGTGAACAACAAAACTAGAAGGCTTCAATATAACCAACAAAGCTTCTTGCTTGAAGCACGGACAAAATATCAAGACAAAAACAATGCACCTGATGTTTAAAATACATTGGAAAGCATGACCTTTTTAACAGTTATTTAAAATTACATTTCATAATATTCTATTATAGGCTTTTTTAGTTGGGTTTAACTCCTCTGCAAATGCCGAATTGACCTGTAGCTGTCGGAAAAATTTAAACTGTGATTACACTAAAATCTACGGTGATGGTAGACAGTAAAGAGATGTATAATCCAACACAGGGAGAAGACGATTATAAAACACACACACACACACACACTAACACACACACATATATAGTCAGGTATTTATTGTGTTATGATATTTATAACTATTTTTGTAATAGGTTGGAAATTTAATCAATAATGGATGTTAATTATAAAATGACATTAAAATATATAATTGTATACTTATTTTTATTAAAAAAAAAAAAAAATCTTTCACTTGGTAAAGATGAAATAAGTGGGAAAAAAAACCTAAACTGTTGCAAGGACCAGTCATCCACAAGGCACATCAACTGCCTTGTAACCACTCAGAACACCCTAGCAACCTTAGTGACCAATTAAAAAAACGGTAAGCACCAATTAGAAAAAAAAGTTAAATAATGCACTGTATAGATTTTATATAAGAAACTTGTTTTTTTATTTTTTACAAATTATTTCTATTTCAAATATATGCTGTTCTTTTTAATTGGAAAAATGTATTGACAAAATGCATCATTTTCCACAAAAATATTAGCAGCACAACTGATCTCAAAAATAATAATAATAAATCAGCATATTTGAACAATTTCTGAAGGATCATGTGAAACTGAAATTTCAGCTTTGCATTACAGTAATAAATAACATTTTAAAATACAAAACAGTTATTTTAAATTGTAAAAATGTTTTGCAAAATTTGTTTTTACTATATTTTTGATTCAATTATTTCAGCCTCTGTGATCAAAAACACTGAACAAATTTCCCAACCCCAAACTTTTGATCAGTGGTGTATGAATAATAAATAAAATATTATTCATAAAGGTCTGTGTATCTCAGTTTGGTCAATTCTGGTTAATAACTAATCCTGGTTCCACAATTATCTTGTGAATCTCCAGACGAACGTCAAGTCGTAATCACCCACATCTAGCACTGAAGGCCTGACACTATCACTGCACAGGATGCATAATGACTTGTTGGACTCCACCAGACAGCGATTAATCACCCTGTTGGGGAGCTTGCTAGCTGACTGACGGGGATCTGTAACCTCCAAATGCAAGCAATTCATCTTAGCCAGAGTCCCTGCAGCCCTGTACTCTCTCACACTTAGCGATTAGACAAACTAGAGCTGGAATCCATCCAACTACTGAAAAGTTGGGCCAACTGCATCATGGGGGAGCAGCAGATTTCCTCTTAGACTTAACAGCCATGTCCGTGATTTCAAAACAGCAATGAAGAAAACAATTATTGAACACGCGAGGAGGTCCTCAGGGTGGGAAATGGTTTAATTTATCAAAGGGCAACATGAGATTTTTTTATCATTTTGCATCTGTTTCTCATATGGGAGGCTTGGGTTTGAATCTGATGCTCAATCCCCAGCTCTTGATTAATGGCTTTACGGTCTTTACTTTGATCAATTTAACACACTCTTACTAAATGAAAGCATTCATTTCTTTCAAATACAAATTCTTTCTTACTAACCCCAAACATCTGAATGGTAGTATATCAACAAATAGTCTTGCATATCAGATATAAGTATATCAGTAGACAGTATGACAAGTTGACTATTCTGCCAGCGGTAAGTTAAAATAAAATAAAAGATCATTTTCAATGTGCCTATTTTGGTAGGCAACGAGGATGGTAGGTTACTCAATCCTCATATCCGTGTGAACTGAAGTGTTATGGACAGTGTGAGTTCATACTGACATGCACTGGCTTGCTGCTGTGATTATGCAAGATTTTATACCGACATGTATGGATACATGTGTATGTGCGGTGTCTTTGTAGCTGTGGTGATGCTGGGCATGGAAAGTCAGTGGAAAGCCTGACACATTGACCATGACATCATTGCCTGAAAGTGTGCCACATGGGCATGACACAGAAGGTGGAAAATGTGTGTTTGGATTCAGGGGCTGGGTTCAGAGATGACTGGGGGTAAGTTCCTGGAACAGAGCTTCAGAGGAACAGAAACTATGCGCAAGTCAGATTCTCCTGTCAGATGCGGATGCAAAGTGTTTATTTGAGTCAAACAAATGGTTTGGAGTGGGTTGCATTTGTGGGATTCTTCAATATTAGAAAGTGTGATGTGTTTACAGATTAGATCCTGGTGTAATAGACTCATACTGACACTCCAATGAATGTGTGATTGTGTGAGAGCGTGTGTGTGTCTCTGTGTTCCTCAGAGAGGTGACCTCATCCTAGCCCCAGTGGGCCAATGAGCTCACATACTGCCTTCCAAGCAGCCAACCACACAAGTCATGGTGACAAGGCACACTATTTTGTTTTGTTTTTTGCCAGTTGCACCCAGTTTGAACTGACTGAAGCTGCCTGGGACTTCCTCCTGATCACAATCTCTCATCACGGTAAACATTTAAAGCTAGATTGAATCTGTATGAACAAAGCAGTTTTATTTGACTCATGATTCATTTGAAGCCCATTAGATCATAAAAAAAGAATGCATTACAAACATAAAGAAGAATCAAACATTCATCAAAGAGAATGGAGATGAATATGTTCACTTTCTTTGAATACTCAACAGACAATTTCTGCATTTTGCCACAAGACTATTGAGGAAAGATTAATATATATATATATATATTTAAGCATGTTTTAGACAAAAGTCACGTTTAATTTGTTACTTTCTTTAGTAATTATTTGTGAAATTTACTAGCAATTATATTTCAATTGACCAATATGCAAGTGATATTTACTGTAGGACTGTACTTTCTGACATGGTACACTAAAGCAGCAGTAATATAAAACATGGAAAGTTGTTTTCTTACCCTGGACTTGAAAGCGAGGATCATTTTAGGCAGGAACAGTATGAGACATTTAAGCTCGATGGTGAAATATTTCAGCACAAAATCTGTTATTCCAACAGCCCAGATCAGGTCAAAGAAATCATAACTGTTGATGTTTGGCTTCGCAAAAATAAGGCTGGGGGGAAAATATACATATATTATTATATTTATTCTATCATAGTCATGTATAATAATATAATTTAAATACAAATTATATAATTTTATATTATAACTGTATATAATATTCTATAATTTGTATTTAATGATAGAATTTTAAATACAAATGATAGAATATTATATAGAATTATGATATCCATTTACGATACATTTCTGCTCAAAAGTTTCTTTTGAAAGAAATCAATACATTTATTAATCAAGGATGCATTCAATTGATTAAAAGTGACAGTAAAGACATTTTTAATGTTACAAAGGATTTCTATTTAAAACAAACGCTGTTCTTTTGAACCTTCTATTCATGAAATAATCTTGAAAAAAAAATGTATCAGAGTTTCCACAAAAGTATTAAGCAGCACAACTGTTATCAACCGTGATAATCATACCCCCGAATGTTTCCTGAGCTGCAAATCAGCACATTAGAAGGATTTCTGAAGGATCACCTGACACTGAAGACTGAAGTATCATATTGAAATAGAAAACAGTTATTTTAAATTGTAGTAATATTTCACAATGCTACTGTTTTACTGTATTTTGATCAAATAAATGCAGCCTTGGTGAGCATAAGACATTTCTTTCAAAAACATCTAAAAAAGCGTCCAACCTCAAACTTTTAAATGACAGTGTATATGAAATAACAACAACAACAAAAAACAACTAAAAATGAAAACCAGTGAATGATTCAATTGTAAATAATGAAAAATGATGGGAAACTAAATACTCACAAATGCTGATAAACACAAACATACAATGAGAGATCACTCTGCAAAATGACAACATGGTGTAAATGAAATTGTTCAAATGAATAAGGCAAAAAAAAACAACAACATCCTTAGAACATCAAAGATAACATAAAAAGAGATGAATGTTTGATACATGTAATGTTATGATGGTGACTCTGAAATGAATGAACAGTACAGTACCTGTTGTGAAGTTCCTCTGCACTGAACGTGTAATACACATACACAATGTTACCAGCGAGAAAGATCATAATCCAGAGGGTGGTAAACACAGACCTGTCCTCCTGAAAACACATCCATGCACAATGAGACACATACAGCACGTCCTCAACAGAACAATCCTTCCTTATCAAATTATTCAGTTTGAAGTCAGTAAGATTTGTTTCTAAAGAAATTAATAATGTTTAGCAAGGACGTAATAAACTGATCAAAAGACATTAAAGACGTTTGAAATGTTACAAAAGATTTCAAATAAATGCTGTTCTTCTGAACTTTCTATTCATCAAAGAAGCCAAAAAATATATAATAAACATTGCTAAAACAGAGATGTTGTTTTAGGACCAAATCAGCATATTAGAATGATTTCTGAAGGATCATGTGTCACTGAAGACTGGAGTAATGATGCTGAAAATTCAGCTTTGCATCACATTTTAAAATATTTTTAAATAGAAAAAAATATATTAAATTGTAATAATAATTCATGATATTACTGCTTTTACTGTATTTTTTAAAAATAATCTTAACCCACTTTAAATGCTTAAAACAGGACCTCTTGATTGAGGTCAAATGCAAATGTCTCAGGTGCATGAGGGTGAATGCAGGAACCAGAGGAGTCAGAAGTATAATTATAGTATAAAACAATAAACAGAACAGAATCTCACCCGCAATGCCACCTGATGCTTCAGCTTTGAGTTAGCAAAGGCAAATGTGCTGATCATTCCAATGCAAATAGCAATTCCTGAGAAACACAAAGATAATCATAAGAGAATCAGCACCTTGCATTTCACATATCACCTGAAAAGACACTGAACATTAACATCATTATAATTTCTGTTCCAACATAATGAAAACACCAGTGTTGACCCATGCTTTTAAAAACAAAGGCAGCTCACAACATATTGAACCTACCAAGCTTGTGCTGAAAGCAGTTTTTAGCGAGGAGAATGAGGATAAAAGGGAATCCCCTCTGAAGCCATGTGACCATGGCCTTGAGCTCAGAGAGAGCAGGAGCTGGTGCAGAGACATCATCACCTGGGAACAGGAAGTTGTGGGAGATAAATACCACTGCTTTCAAGACAAAATGTCAACATTAAGTCAGAACCACACTGTAGGTTATTAATGCATTTTTAGATTTAATCCTAGTAGTTTTGCCTTTATGACTTATGACAGAATTGGATCAGATAAGAGCAGGGTTATTATAGTTAACTAAACAATAATAATTATATATAAGGGCTGTCATCGCATTAACGCATGCGATAAATTTTACAATCCTTAACAAGTTAAAATAATTTAACGCAGTTAATGCAAAATTACTGAAGAATTATTTCTATTCTAACCCTTAAACCCAATTTTGCGTCTCTGCTTGCGATCAGATCATTTTAAGATGCTACACTCCGGGAAAGTTTTCCAAGTATTCCAATGAATAATGCGTGTATGAGTGCTCCTGAACAGACATTGTATTTATGACAGCACAGACATTACAGTACATTCATGCTATTTCCACACACATTCACATGGTATCTCCATGATTACACACATTATCACAGAAAAAAGATTACAAATTTTAATCAATTGACATCCCTAATATATATATTATTCCAACTAATTGCCAAGGTAATATTTCTCATTTTAATTTAGTTTAATTTGATGTACCGAAAAAAAAAAAAAAAAAAAAAATATATATATATATATATATATATATATATATATATATAGAAACAAATAAAAACAAAAACTACTAAAAATTACAAAAACTCACAACAAAATGGAAAGTATTAAAAAATATAAATAATATAAAAGAAATTAAGAAATTAGTACTTTTATTTAGCATGGATGCATTCCATTGATCAAAAGTGACATTAAATATAAAAAATATTTTTCAAATAAATACTGTTATTTTAAACTTTTTATTCATGAAAGAAACCAAAAAAAAATATGTACCACAGTCTTCATAAAAATATTAAAGGGGACACATTTTTGGGTGAGCAGTGGCTCATTATCATTTAAAGAGACGTGCATTGAAATTGGTAGCTTTTGACAAGCTAAAAAAGGGTGTTGTTTTACATGACTATTGAAGAATTTTAAACATTAAGCTACATTTCATGAAGACCCTAATAAATCATAACAACTTGTGGAAAATGGGCATCCAATGTCCCCTTTAAACAGTGGAAATATTTTCAGGGTTGATGATAATAAGAAACACAGAAGCTCTTACTTCCATCATCTCTGCTCCCGTGTCTCTCAGCAGAGGTGGCCGCATGCAGGAGAGAAGAGCAGTGCTGGCCGGACCGGTGATGATGATGGTGCTGAGGAGGGAGAGGGAGATAAGGTGAGTTCTCCGTTCGGTGAGAACCTTCGTCTCTCGATGAGGACACCATCTGGATGAAGACATCCGGTGGAGAACCCAGAACCAGCCCCGCAGCCTGGAAAGGAGCGGAGGACACGTTCCCAGCAGAGACACCCACCAGACCAGAGAAGAGCTGCTGAGGCGATGTAGGAGAGTCTGGCTTCAGACAGTCAAACACTCCCCCTTCATCAAGGCTGCTCTCTGAACCGAGAGTTTGACTCCTGTTCCTACAAAATGACATGAAAGCGGGGTGCATTTACACTGCATGGCCTAATCAGATCTGATATTCTGACACATACTTGATGGAATCAGTAATAAAGGTTTTAGTTTTTTTTTGCTGGGCTTCCAATAACTACATAACATCAGCATGATTACAAGAAAGTGTTATTCTACTATATATATATATATATATATATATATATATATATATATATATATATATATATATATATACACAAATATTCAGAAACAAAAATGGTTTCAGCATTGATAGTGAATGTTTCTTGCACAAGAAATTCACTATCAATGTTTCAGCATTGATAATGAATGGGGAAGTAATGGCCTAGTGGTTAGAGAGTATGACTCCTAACCCTAAGGTTGTGGGTTCGAGTCTCGGGCCAGCAATACCATGACTGAGGTGCCCTTGAGCAAAACACTGAACCCCCAACTGCTGTGTGTGTGCACTTTGGATGGGTTTAATGCAGAGCATGCATTCTGAGTATGGGTCACCATACTTGGCTGTATGTCACGTCACTTTCACTTTCTTGATTAGTGAATCAGCACATTAGAATTGAATTCTGAAAGATTGTGTTCAAATAGAAAACAGTACCTTTAAACTATAAAATATTTCACAATATTAAATGTATATTTTCCTGATAATAATATTAATCGCTCTCAGTCTAATTTCTCACTTCCCATGTGTACTTGCTCAGTGATTGAAATACAGATATTCCCATGCTTTCAGCAACTTACACATTACAGTTACTTAACTGGTGAAGCTGGTTAACTAAAAATAAATAATTTCAGAAGGATGGGAATCTAACATTCTAAAATAAGTCTTAAAAATGTAAACATGTTTAGACCAGATGAGTGAAATCCAACCTTTCTGGTGGCATGCCCTCGGGGTTGCTGCTGTGGCGTCTCTGCATGACACCCACTTTATCACCAGGAGGTCCAAAACTGGAGAGAAACAAAAAGAAACACAGATTTATGAAACATTTATGAACATTTTTTAGCCTATCAAAGTATATGTACATAAAGCGATTACAATTAAAATGTGCAAAAGGACATTGTACGGAATTACACCGCACAACAGAATATTGTGAAATTTAAGCAATAGGAAATGTTTAGATTATAAAAATGTGGAATATATCTGTCTGTATATGTATGTAAGGGATAGTTCATGTGACTTCCTCTCTTCTGGGGAACACAAAAAGAGAAGTTTACCAGCGACTATAATGAACTACTTTCTTCCATACAATGAAACTGTGACAATGGACTATCACACTCCATAAACAATATTTAAAAAGTAGTGTCCCACATACTTCTTTGTGAGTGTATTCCTACTCTTAAGAAGCCACAATATCTCTGTATGAGGAACAGGCTGAAATTTCATTATTCGCTGAAAATCTTGCTTGACACCTAAAGTTATCTTTCTCTTTTATTTAAAGGGGTCATATGATGTTTTTTAAAGATCATTATTTCATGTATTTGGTGTAACAGAATTGCTGACATGCTTTAATGTCTTTTTCAAATGCTGTACATTATTCTAGGTCCTCTATGCCCCGCCTCTCTCAAACGTCGTTTTCTACAAAGTCCCTCCTTCCGACAAGCAAAGTCTGCTCTGATTGGCCAACTGACCCAGTGCATTGTGACTGGCCGAACACCGCAAGCATGCGTCGAAAATGTAATGCCCCCTTTCCATAACTGACATGGCTGCATCAACTCTACTGCAGTTCCTGAAATCACGCCTTCTTTCTTTGCATGAACATTTGGGAGGCATTATGCAAATACTTCCACATTGTGACATAGACATGTGGGGGCGTGTTTTTAGCCTGGTCTGGATCAGCCTTCTCTTTTAGATAGAATAAATCCTTTTGTGGGAGACCTTGAGCTTTATAACTCCTCAGATCTTATACATGCACAAATATCTGCTTAAACATACAATTATGAACAACTCCTATTCAGTCCCACAGAAGAAAGTAAGTCATAAGGATTTCAAAAGACACAAGTGTGTAAATGATGTCACAAATTTCATCATTACTGGGTGAAAGAACAATAAATCATAACATATACATACCTGTATGAACGTGTATAGACAGACTGACAGACAGATATACGGATAGATGGATGGATGGATTGACAGACAGACAGATAGATAGATAGATAGCCTTTACTCTGTTAGGGACAGTTTGACAGATTTCTGTAATATTCTATGTTGTTAATTGTTTATGGTAGCGGTGTAGTAATAATAACTATAGTAACTATATTATTTTATGGCAAACTGATATTTCTACATTGTTGGAACATGTCATGAATGAACATGAGCCTTTGAATGTTGAATAGAGCTTTTTTTCGATTTAAACGTCCATCTAATGTCATAGAAACGAGCAGAATTCTCTTACCTTCACCATAGCTTACAACAGACACGCACAAACTAATCTTTAGACGCTGTTTTTCGTAATAACGTTTAACATAAACCTCAAAAATGAGAAAACATCACTCGATGCAGGGCTGTAAAGCGGATGTGAAATCGATTTGTTTCCGGAAGTACACACGGCGGGCAGCCAATCACGATGCGCCGTTGCTCCGCATTTCCGCATGGAGAGAGCTTTGTTGTTGTGCTGCTTGCTTTCTGCAACTCCTATTATTTAAAACAGTTTAAGACCTAAACAGATAATCTCATACCAGCGAATATAACAATCGATTAATTAGACGCACGTTTTGTTCGAATTGATAACAGTCTCGTTTTGTTTGTTTTTGCAGCTCCATCTGTCAGTATGAGACATAACGTTACCAATTTATATCTTCATTCTGATCATTTCATGACTGAAATGGGTTAAATGTTTATAAAACTCACTGTTTGACAACTTAAGACGGTAATCAGTCTCTATTGGAAGTCTGTGTCGGGTAACAGTCATATAATATCGTATTCTCCATCCGATCTCTGCCAGTGACAGTGAGTGTTGGTGATGCGAGAGATGCTGTGTTGAGTGAATCGGCCGGTGTTCTCTCTGTCTGAGATCTCCAGTGCTGTTCATTCAGCTCCATCGCATCTATCTGGACCTGGTGCTCGTCTCCATGGTGTTCCGCCGGCTCTTGCGCAAGCGCTGGGTTCTGGGGGTCGTGTTCGGGTTGTCGCTCATCTACTTTCTCTCCAGCACCCTCAAACAGGTTTGTAGTGGTGTTGTTGATGCGGCTGTCTACCCACTATAGGGAGGAACCTATATATATATATATATATAAAACAAATCTTTTATATGCTCATTAAGGCTGCATGGAAATATTATTACATTTCAAAATGACTTAAATATGAAATATGCTTTACAATGTAATTTATTGCTGTGATCAAAGCTGAATTTTCAGCATCATTACTCTAGTCTTCAGTGTCACGTGATATATATGCTGATTTGCTGCTGCTCATTTATTATTGATTAAGAATATTATATGTTATTACTGTCATTTTCCATCAATTAAACATGCTCTTGCTGAATACAAGTATTAATTTTTATAATAAAAGTATTAATTAATTTACAAATGGGGAAGTCATGGCCTAATGGTTAAAGAGTATGATTCCTCACCCTAAGGTTGTGGGTTCGAGTCTTGGGCCAGCAACACCACGACTTAGGTGCCCTTGAGCAAAGCACTGAACCCCCAGCTGCTCCCCGGGCGCCGCAGCATAAAAGGCAGCCCACTGCTCCGGGTGTGTGTTCACTGCTGTGTGTGTGCACTTTGGATGGGTTAAATGCAGAGCACGATTTCTGAGTATGAGTCACCATACTTGGCTTTATGTCACATCACTTTCACACTTACACTTTTTTTTATTTCTTTAATTGTACTTTTGAATGTTTGGCAGTGCATCATGGTTTCCATAGGCAGCAAATAATACAATAATTCAGCACTGATAATAATATTAATAAATGTTTCTTGAGCAGGGAATCAGCATATTAGAATGATCGCCTAATGGTTAGAGAGTCGGACTAGTTACTAGAAGGTCGCCGGTTCAAGTCTCGGTGCTGGCAGGAGTTGTAGGTGGGAGGGAGTGAATGAACAGCACTCTCTTCCACCCTCAATACCCATGGCTGAAGTGCCCTTGACCAAGGCACTGATCTATAGCTGCCCACTGCTCTGGGTGTGTGTTCACTTCTCACTGCTGTGTGTGTGCACTTGGATGGGTTAAATGCAGAGCACCAGTTGCGTGTATGGGTTGCCATACTAGGCAAATGTCATGACTTTCACTTAAAAAATGTGATTATTGCTCACTTTTGACCATTAAATTTGACATTTTTTTCCAATTACACATAAAACATAGTTTAACTGTTTAATGGTGAACCGTTAAGCACAATCTTAAACACATTTTAAACAATATTGACACGAAGAAAATTTGTCTATGGAAAAAAGTGCTCTGTTTCTGACAAGGTATCCAATATTGTTCAAATGGGATTGATAATACCAATAAAACACTAATGATCACCGATATGCTGAGAGGTGATGAAGCATATAATGGCAAAGGAATGACATTTTGTATGACATGTACTGTGTACAGGAGGAGCGAACCATCCGTGATCGGACCCTCCTGGAGGTGAGGGACTCGGACCATCCCATCCAGTGGAAGATCAAGTTTCTCCTGGGCAACAGCAGCAGGCAGATCTCACAGTGCAGGAACTCCATTCAGGGAAAGAGGCTTCTCACGGATGAACTGGGTAAGTGATGGGGGAAAATGTTCAATATATTTCAAGTCAATTATCTGTTAACAAACCCCTGTGTAAAAACACACATATTTCAGAATATGAGTTAATAAAACTGTAAAGTTTAAGTGCTGCTGAAGCGGACATTTCTGGCTCAGTGTATGATAGAAAATGGCCTTTAAAGATATGTATAGTAATTCAAGTCTACGGATGTGTGTAATAACATTAAATGAAAAACATGAAATCAAAAATTCCTCAGTTCCTGAAAAAATGCATATGAATGCATGCATAAAAATGCATGTTTTGCATGGTCGTGTAAAATTAACAAATGCATATATATGTATATTTGTTATATATATAAAATATATATATATATTTTTTTTTTTCATATGCATTTTTTATGCTGTTATAATGAAATTATTATTATATTATAATTATATAGCATTAGTGCATCTGGTTAATAGGAAAAATTTGGCACAAGACAAACCTTTACAGTAGTAAAATTGTAATAATTTGAGGCAGAGATTTGAGGCAAGTTGCAAAGATTAATATTACTTTGGCAGGAGCACTTTGCCTTTTTATGCAGAAGCATTTGAGAGTAAATAATAAGGAGAGTGGCAGGCAAGTATCTGGACAAATTGGTTGAATTGTAACTTGAGTTGACGGCACACAGTTACTGACCACACAAGGCTTTAATCTGTAGTTCAAACTGTTAATAGGTGCCTTTTGAGTATTTGCATGTAACCAATGTTCAATTTAACACAGACTTTTCTGTCTCTGCAGGTTATGTGTGTGAGAGGAAGGATTTACTGGTGAATGGATGTTGTAATGTCAATGCTCCCAGCTCGAGCCAGCATGTCTGTAAAAGCTGTCTGGCCAATGGCTGCTGTAGAATCTATGAGTACTGCGTTTCCTGCTGCCTCCAACCTGATAAGGTGCTTCAAACAACATATCTTTATCTTATGTTGTTACACAAATCATTCAGGGTGTCTGAATTGTAGTACTTTGTTAATTTCTATTAACTTGAAATATTGAGTACACTGTTAACCCTAATAAGTTAGAAGAACTCAAAATTACATTAAATATCTTATCTGATGCAAAGCATGCTGGGTAATAGAAAATCCAATTTTCAGGTAAATGCAAGTTAATTAAACTCAAAAAAATTGATCAATTCAGGTTACTTATAATTTGTCAGTTTCATGAACCAGAAAAAAAGTTATGAACACTCATCAAGGTTAATTCAATTTAGGTCTGTCCCACCGGTTCAATTGCTTGGTAACACAAATTCCTAATCATAAATCATATATATATTCAGATTTTTTTAGAAACTGCACAAGCGAATGTTGAGTGTAGTTGAAATGGTTTAAAAGTCTGTTCGACAACACTAAACTCTCTCTCTTCCCTGCTCTCTTTCCATCAGCAACCTCTTTTGGAGCGTTTTCTAAACCGAGCAGCAGAAGGGTTCCAGAACCTCTTCACCGCAGTTGAAGATCATTTTGAGTTGTGTCTTGCCAAGTGTCGTACTTCCTCACAGGTGAGCGTCACACTCAAAATGCTAGTTTGTTTTGTTTGTGGCTTTCCAGACAGGATGCATGAAAGTACTCTGCTTAAACTCATGTTGCTGTTGAGTATACCAGTCATTCTGAGCTTTTCCTCATCATGTTTTAGCAGGCAGAACTAAATCCCACCCGCTGTTGTTTTGTTTCAGAGCGTCCAACATGAAAACACCTACAGGAACCCGCAGGCGAAGTACTGCTATGGTGAGAGTCCTCCAGAACTGCTGCCTATATGACTCTGTTTGCCAGCGAACTGGCTTGGAATAATGAAGGAGATTACTTGCAGATCTTCTAAGGAGCCCCTGATGGGACAGTTAATGATCAGGAATTTGAGTGCACAATCATAAAGACTTGAAAGAGACTTAACGCTGCATAAGTGTGTAGTATCCGTTTTTACCTCATCAGTGGTGAAAATCTCGTCGAAGACTCCGCCCATTTCTTTTTTTCTGCTTGTCATGCTAAGATTAGGCTACTTTTTTAGTAACCTCGCTAATTTTATCTTTGCGTGGGATTCCGGAAAGAGACATTGTGTTGTTGTGTCATGCTAAAAAACACATGGATAGCACCTCAGATGATTTGACAGCACCCCTCACACCCAGGGGCAGTGTTTTGAGCTCAGATTTATGTGTACGACCTGCATGTCATCTACTATATGTTAATTTAATAAAGTAAATGTGATTTTCTGTATAGCTTTACAATTGAGGTTGTTTGTATTATTCCAGACTTCTCTAATTTAAAAGAATGTTTTGGGTTTAATTCAATGTCACGGTAAACACAGTAAACGTTAAAAATACACATGGTCTTAAAAAGTTTGTTAGCTTTAATTAAGGCATTAATATATCTTAAATTGGAGCAGAAAGTCTTCAGTTTATAAAGACAATGTATTACATGTTGCATGCACTGCAAAAAAAATTAAATAAATAAATAATGTCTTCCTTAAATCAGGATACATTTACTAGATATGGACAATGAAGATCCAGAGTTGTTGTTGTTTTTTTAAACTGAACTAAATTAAGTGAGTTTATGCTTTACATATATACATCTATATAATCAATGGAGTATGAAAACTTGTTTTCCCTTTGAATTAAGTTAATTTGACCAAGCAGCAATTTTATATTTAACAGATAATTCACTTAATTTTGATATTTTTGTTGTAAAATAAGAAAATTATTTTGTAATTTTTGCATCTATGTAGATTTTTTTTTTATTTGCACTGAAAAAATAAGACAAAAATACTGAAGAACCAGAACAACACTTGTAAACCCATTAAACGGATACAAAAAGAAAATCCTGGTGACAGGACACATTCATTCATTTAAAACAATACTCCTACAATATTCATATATTACTGTAACAATTTATTCAGTGATAATTGACATTATGCCACAAATGCTGCAACTTCACACGTATTTCTGAAAATTACACAGGATTTCGATTTTAAATATATCATTGGTTTAATCTCATTTAGTTTCCAATCATCATTGGTTTTAATCTCAAGCCTCATTTACTTAGACTTTAGTTTTTTGTGCTCTCTTGAATGTAATGATAGTTGTCAAGGCCTAATGTGAGATTTTACAGAAATTGCAATTCATTATGATACTGCCATACAGTCCATTCCTCATGTATCATTGTCAAATTTGAGTTCTAATTTAAAAGATGACCCATAATTCTTTGGGTGAGGGCGATCTTTGTTGGCACATCTTTAAATATGAGCACAGAAATAAAGAATTGCATCATAATTTGGCTTGCATGAGAATGAATACTGCCATATTTGGCTTTATGCTTCACAACATTTGGATTAGAATATTAGATGCCAACTGAATATCTTTCAGAACAAGAATAAGCACTGTTTAAGTTTCTTTTACTCTTTCCAAAAAAGCTACTATTGTTTATGACAATGTCAATAAATCATACGAGTATATATTTACCTCCAAATTCTGGTGTATAGTTCGGTAAACACAGTTTTCAGAAATTTTCATACAAATTGCCAACAGCCAAGATACAGAAGTCACTTGGGGATACATGCCTACTATTAACCAATTAATCATCCTGATTGTAAAAAAAAAAAAAACATCTGCATTGAAATTAGAAAATTACCAAGCTTTTTCATGGATACTTCTGTCAGTTTGATTAATGACGGCCAGCAGAGACTATAATATTACACTGCAGACAGAGTCAAACACCTGCTTCCTGTTCATACAATAAACATTCTGAGGATTTTACACATGGCTACTAGAATTTGTAATCTTCATTTTATTGTTGTATTGTATTGACAATATGTAAGAAGTTTAATAGTATAAATATTATTTTAATGTTATATATATATATATATATATATATATATATATATATATATATATATATATATATATATATATATATATATATATATATATATATATATATATATATATATATATATATATATATATATATATATATATAGTGGCAGTATGTTTACTCTGAATACAAGATACTGAAAAGCACACAAAATTTGATATAAATACATTTTATTTTATTAAATTATCATGCAAAACAATACATATAAAGCAACATTAACAGAAAAAATATTTTCATGAAAAATAGAGTATCGACATGTTTAAAATACTGAAACCTGCAAAAATTGTCAATTTATTGTTGTATTAAATTATGATGCAAAAGTCATAATATATGACAATAACAATACTTTTCTCAAAATACAAAACACTGAAAAGGTAAAAAGAATATAATAAATAACATGTAATTGTATTAAAGAACAATATGGATGAAGAAACAATTATATAAATATTTTAGATAAATAGTGAGCATATTTCTTACTAAAAATACAAAATATAAATAAATGTTACAAATAAATATAAATAAAAAATTAACATGACGACATACTGAAAAAGCTGGTAATGAGAGGATTGCTTCAAGAGGATGTGACCAAATCTTGTTTGCACAAGGTATTGTTTGGTACAATGTTTACCAGTTCACCCAGAAATTCTACAGAGTTATTAAGAACAGTCTTGGCCCACTTTTTTCGTTTAAATATTTTTTTAGATGGGAAGACAGGCTCTGTTATGTTTTTGCATTCACATATAGCTCCTGCAACACAGTGCTCTGTAACCTCAAGATCATGAGTGGTTGTATTTAATTCTTCTAATATGTGTTGCGTGGAAGACTGTATTTCACTTTGGAGTTGATATATAAGGACAAGAGCCTTCTTTATGAAGTTAAGCCCACACCGAGCTTTCTGCATTTTCGCTTCACTGGACAAATTCTTCAAGTCAAGTTCTGAGATTGGTTCCAGCAATATTTGTGAATGTCCGTTTGCTGAGAGCTGAAACAAAAGAGAGATGGTTCGCATATTAAAAGGAAAGCCTCTGAATTATCATTTACAAACTCTGCCGTTTCCAGTTAAGTCATAGTTAGATTGAATCTAATGTAATGATCAAGAAATAATAACGAACTCCAGAAAAAATATATTTCTGACAGCTACTAGACGTGTAACAATACAGTGCCACAGTTTTGTTCAATACACTATACTGATCTCACAATACTTCAAACAAAACCAAAACTGTGTTACAATTGTAAGCATTTTACATTTATGAATTTAGCAGATGCTTTTATGCATTGAAGGTACACTTGTTTTCAGTTCTTGCTTTTCCTGGGGATCGAACCCGTGATCTTGGCATCTACTGTTTGAGCGATAGGAAGGCTGTAATAATTGTTTTAATTATTACTTCTTAGACACATTATAATACTGCTCACTAACCAAAACAGAAATATTCAAGATTCTACTAAAAATATTGTATTTTATTAAATATTAAATTCTATATTTTAATTTATTCATTGTTATTAAACGTGTGCTTATATTTGATGTGCTCTTTATATGTGCATCAATCAGTCTATATGATTCTCTTATTCTAAAAGCCTAACTTCATTCTTTCTAAACTTAGATATTTGGTTGATACATGATAGATTTTGTTGCAGTTTTGTATTGGGATATATTGTGACACTTAACAGCTACTTTTAAATATTGGTGATCATCATTATCATCATAATCATCATGTACATGGAATGCAAAAGCGTGTTATTAAAAGCACACTTATAAAAAGAAGTCTTATCACTACACGAATCGCCTAAAATTTTAAGTATAAAAAAAAAATATTGTAACAGAGTATCAAAGTCCATATCGCAATTCTTTAGTCATAATACAATGAAACAAAGATTAATTACTGGAGTATAAATAATATGATTTCTGTCATACAACTTCAAAATCTCACATTTAATTCAATGTTAGTTGATGTTAATTGTTTGCAATTTAAAACCTACACCAATAATACTAAAAAGACACTAAAACATAACAGTGGCATAAAAAAAACATTTGGGCACTAAATCTGACTTAAAATTACTGCATTACATACCTAAATATAAAACCAAGTGCCAAACTCTGCATTCATACATGCAGTAAAAATCACCTTGAGACCAGCACTGATCAAATATTGAACACTGTTTGTTGGTTTAGATATCATATGTGATGCAGTGACAGTCAGACACTGTTAAGTGTGGCTTGAAAACAGCTACCTTAAACAATTTTCATTTTTGCATGTAAATCTCCAAAAAACAAATGGCAAGTAATGCATTTCATTAAATGTGAAATGTTAAAGTAAAAAAAGACCAGAATGAAAGATACTCCAGTAATCCTTTAACTACATTTTTACCATAACTAATAAAAAAATTTTTTTACGGTGCAGAGTGTTTAATGTAATGTATATCTTGAGCTCATCAGCATTTTTATCTTATCTATTTTTTTTTATCAAATACAGAAACAGAATGATACTTACATATTCTTTCAATAGCTTTTCCATTTTACCCTTTGTAAATTCTAATCTCTTTGTAACATGACATTCATTTACTGAACTGTGTGTCATCGCCTGGATCATTGCTAAAATCAACAAAATCAGAAGTCCTAAAAAGAAAAGTACATTAGTTAACGCCAGTCATAACATGCCATCTACAGCAAACACACAAAAAAGTGAAGCTCAGAAAGTTAATAAGAGATAGAACTTACCAGTTTTTAGTTCCATGGTCAAAATTAAAAGTGTTCTTTACTCTGTGTGCTAGAGCAAATTCTTCAGAGTATGATATGATTTCATGTCAAGTCAGTCAACTTTCCATCTTTTATACGCCTTTGAGTGCTTAGTCACAAAAGGAAATGTGTCTAGCGATTTTATCTCTCACAAAGACTTTCAATTAATCTAGCATAAAAACGCTTACACATAAGTCTTATATAAGTCAAATGAGTGTTATACAGACTTTCACTCTTGCAACTGGCTGTAGGTAAATCTGAAGTGTTAATTATCAGTTTATGATAATGCATTTCATGCAATGTTCTGATCATGTGATGTGTGATTTAATCCAGTGGAATCTGATTTTACACTCAGTTGATAGATGGTGAAAATTCAAGTTTTATGTTGCATATGTTGCCTTGAATGTGAACGTAATGTGGTGCTTTGTGACATTGTCACTCACTGCAAAGTTTAGCTTTAGTTTAGCAAATACTTCGTTACTGTACTTAAGTAGATTTTTCTGGTATCAGTCCTTTACTTCAGTATTTATTTTTCTGACAACTTTTAACTTTCACTCACACAAATATCTGTACTTTCTACTTCTTACATTTTCAAAAACAATCCTTCAAACATTTCTACACTATAGTGTCATCTCTCTCTCTCACTCAAAATACACAAAAATGGTCTCACATCCATACTTTTTACTTAAGTACATGTCAAAGCCCATACTTCTTTACTTTAACTTGAGTAAAAAAAGTATAGTCAGCACTTCAACTTTTAAACTTGACTATCTGTCCTTCAACTTGAGAGAAAGATACACTTTTGTGTACCTTTGCCATCTCTGGTTCTTTGATACAAACACAGTAGGTTGTGTCAGTTTTATCAGCCTATCCATAAGGATACATATTAAAATACATATCTAAACAAAGTCACTGCTCACATGCTTTCTGTTGAAATTTTGTGACAGCGTTTGTCATTACCTAGATGTGATGTCACATTATTTTCTGTGAATATAGTGGGAGATACAGTGTGTGTTTTATATTCCTCTTAAGTCATTTTCTATTCAAAGTTACATGTTCAAATGGAGATTTCCATCCAAGCTGCTTAGAAGAGACTCAGTACAGTGGCATAAACGGAGGATATATTTTTCCTTCGAAGTATTGTGCCCTAGTGGCAAAAGAACTGGTAACCTTAAGATTGTAAGTTCTAACCACAAAAGATGACTGACTCAGCAATAGACATGCCGCATGTTAATTTGCATGATTTGCAATCTATCTGCATTTGCTATTCTCTTGCCGACTCTCACAAATGTGTTGTTGATTTCTTGTAATGATGTATATTCTAATATTTTCAGTGTCAGTCATTTTAAGCAACAAAACTTCAGAACTCTTTCTAAACATAGCAATTGCATTGGATGACAAAAAGCCTTTTCAGTTCCTGTTTTCCTAGATTTTAATTTCAAATGCAAAGTGTGTGTGTGGGTGTGTGTGTGTGTGTGTGTGTGTGTGTGTGTGTGTGTGTGTGTGTGTGTGTGTGTAAAGAAAAAATGCTCACCAAGGCTCCATGAATTTAATCAAAATGCATTAAAAACAGAAACATTGTAAAATATTATTAATGTTTAAAATAAAATTTGTAAATGCAACTTATTCAGCAAAGCTGAATTGTATATGCTGATTTGTTGGTCAGTTATCACCTATTATTTGTGCTCAATTATTAATTTTATCTCTTAATATTATCAATATGTTATTTTTCCACATGTAGAACCTTTTCATACATAAAAAGGGTAACTTTACCATTTTGGACTATAGCAGCTGTCACCATCACATTGTGTTTTTCAAGCGTTTCAATTGGATTTGAACTGTTTTACAAGGTTTGTTATGTGCAATAAGCGAGCCTGCATAGCAGAAGAAAATTAACAAAAATGAATAAATGAATAAAAATTCCGCCGTGTAAATAGCAAATACGTCATGGCACGAGCGCAAATGACTCTTAAAGGGAATGGAAGATGAGACTCCGATTGGTTTATTGTACGTTACGCCTACCCCCAAAAAACATTACTCATTAAGAGAATAGGGACAACCAGTTTAGACCATGCGCCAAAATTTTTTCCGTCATTAAAATAGCAAAAGTGGTTTTGGACATGCCCTGAGTGCACCTGCGCCGTGCGCTTTACACTTTTTGCGTTTAGATCATTAAAATAGGACCCTAAATGTTTCGAGAATAAAGTCGAAATATTACAAGAATAAAGTAAAATATTACAAGAATAAAGTCGAAGTATTATGAAAATACATTTTCACAAAGAAAACAGATTCATTTAATGAATTGTTTCACATAAATACAGCAATCTGATCATTAAAGAGATTGAAAAACAGATTATTGTAAGACACATAATTTGTGTTTCACTATAAAACTGATTTTGAAAGGTGAGACATATTATAAGTAGGTCTATCAAAAGCACGAATCTTATTGCTCATGGGAGATTTTAATATTCACGTTGATAATACAAATGATGCATTAGGACTTGCACTTACTGACCTAATGAACTCTTTTGGAGTCAAGCAAAATGTCACTGGGCCCACTCATCGTTTTAATCATACACTAGATTTAATTATATCTAGATTTAATGATATAGATATCGTACCGCAAAGTGATGATGTTACAGACCATTTCCTTGTATCGTGCATGCTGCGTACCACTGATATTAACTATGTGGCTCAGCGTTACCGTCTGGGCAGAACTATTGTTCCAGCCACCAAAGACAGATTCGCAAATAACCTGCCTGATGTATCTCAACTGCTATTTGTACCCCAAAATACACATGAACCAGATGAAATGACTGGAAACATGGGCACTATTTTCTCTAATACATTAGAAGCTGTTGCCCCCATCAAATTGAAAAAGGTTAGAGAAAAACGTACTGTGCAATGGTATAACAGTAATACTCACTATCTCAAGAAAGAAACTCATAGCCTTGAACGCAAATGGAGAAAAACTAACTTGGAAGTTTTTAAAATTGCATGGAAAAACAGTATGTCCAGCTATAGACAGGCTCTAAAAACTGCTAGGGCAGAGCATATACACAAACTCACTGAAAATAACCAAAACAATCCAAGGTTTTTATTTAACACAGTGGATAAATTAACAAATTACCAGATGCCACCTGATTAAAATATTCCATCAATGTTTAATAGTAATGAGTTTCTTCACTTATAAAATAGATAACATTAGAAATACAATAGCGAATGTAGATTTCTACAGCGTCGAACACTTCAGTTTCATCCATCGCACCCAAAGATAAACTGCAGTGCTTTACAACTATAGTACAGGAAGAGGTAAATAAACTTATCACTGTATCTAAACCAACAACATGTTTATTAGATCCTGTACCCACTAAATTACTGAAGAGTTGTTACCTGTAGCCGAGGAACCGTTTCTCTATATTATTAACTCGTTGTTATCTTTAGGTCACGTCCCAAAACCATTTAAGCTGGCCTATTTCAAATCTTCCATTTATGTTTAAAATTTTAGAAAAAGTTGTGTCTGCTCAACTGAGCACCTTCCTGCACAAAAATGATCTGTATGAAGAATTTCAGTCAGGTTTCAGGCCCCACCATAGCACAGAAACTGCACTTGTTAAAATTACAAATGACCTGCTTCTTGCTTCAGATCAAGGCTGCATCTCATTTCTAGTCTTACTTGATCTTAGTGCTGCGTTCGACACCATAGATCATGACATACTCATAGATAGATTACAAAACTATACAGGTATTCAAGGGCAGGCTCTAAGATGGTTTAGATCCTACCTGTCCGATCGCTACCATTTTGTTTATTTAAATGGGGAGTCGTCTCATTTATCACCAGTAAAATATGGAGTGCCATATGGATCCGTCCTAGGTCCCCTTATATTTTCAAAATACATGTTGCCCCTTGGTAATATTATCAGAAAATACGGGATTAGTTTCACTGTTATGCTGATGATACTCAGCTATATCATCTCAATGAGACCAGATGAAACTTCTAAATTATCTAAGCTAACAGAATGTGTTAAAATGTAAAAGATTGGATGACCAATAATTTTCTCCTATTAAATTCGGATAAGACAGAGATATTAATTATTGGACCAAAAAACAGTACACAGAATCTTGTAGATTACAATCTGCAACTAGACGGATGTTCTGTTACTTCTTCCACAGTCAAAAATCTGGGTGTTATAAGAGACAGCAACTTGTCTTTTGAAAATCATATTTCCCATGTTACAAAAACTGAATTCTTCCATCTTAGAAACATTGCCAAGCTACGAAACATGTTATCTGTTTCTGATGCAGAAAAGCTAGTTCATGCATTCATGATCTCTAGACTGGACTATTGTAATGCACTTCTAGGTGGTTGTCCTGCATCTTCAATAAACAAGCTACAGGTAGTCCAAAATACAGCAACTAGAGTCCTTACCAGGTCAAGAAAATATGATAATATTACCCCAATTTTACAGTCTCTGCACTGGCTACCTATTAAGTTCCGTATCAGTTACAAATTATCATTACTTACCTATAAGACCCTAAATGATTTAGCTTCTGCATACCTAACTAGCCTTCTACCACGCTACAACCCATCACGCACCCTAAGGTCACAAAACGCTGGACTTTTGGTAGTTCCTAGGATAGCAAAGTCCACTAAAGGAGGTAGAGCTTTTTCACATTTGGCTCCCAAACTCTGGAATAGCCTTCCTGATAATGTTCGGGGTTCAGACACACTATTTAAATGTAGATTAAAAACGCATCTCTTTCGCCAAGCATTCAAATAATGCATCTCTTAAATTGTGACTGCAGTTGCATCTGATCAAATGCGCATTCTTATTCTTTAGCTTGGGTTAAACTAATTAATTTTACTTTGTTGGAATAGCAGCTATGCTAATGATGTCTCTATTTGTTTCTATGTTTTGCCATGGGATTTTACCTGAGAAGAGATGAAGCTGACCCCTCAGAGGACCCCAGATGATGCTAACCCTGAATCAGCAAACTTGAATTGCTATTGGGTGGCTGGCGCACTACAAATAACGAATGCAATAGAAAATATGAAATATTATTTCCAAGCATACTGTCCCCGCGAGTATGATACATGGTATGATTTCTGCTAATAATCCAACATATATTTGAAGTGTATTTAATAAATATCATGTTCTTGATATTAAGATGTTTTCGCGAGTCTTTAAAATTGACTCTTCCTCATCAGCGTAAGATGCTGCATCTGCTCGGACGCAACAATATTCAAATCAATTCCAGTGGCCTGCAACTTCTCCCGGTGCTCTCAATCCGGGACATGTACATGCGCAATAAAGGCCTACTCTCAAAATAATAGAACTTTAATTTCTACTATTTAAATTCTCGAAACATTTTGACTTTATTCTCGTAGTGTTATGACTTTATCCTCGTAATATTTCGACTTTATTCCATAATATTTAGACTTTATTCTCATAGTATTACGACTTTATTCTCGGAATATTTCGACTTTATTCTCGGAATATTTCGACTTTATTCTCGGAATATTTTGACTTTATTCTCGTAATATTTCGACTTTATTCCCATAGTATTACAACTTTATTCTTGTAATATTTCGACTTTATTCTCGTAATATTTCAACTTTATTCTCAAAATATTATGACACTAATCTCGTAATCGTAGTTTTTTTTTCAACATGGTAGGCTACCAAAACGCCGTCGTACTAAAGTAGGCTAATACATGTGTATTGGAAAAAGAATGTTGCATGTAGTCTTTAGAAAAAAGCACCACAATTTCCTGTGCACCTTATTCGTCAGCCACTGCAGTTAACCCGATCTCATAAGAAAACATAACTATAGAATTAACTAATTGCTGATTTCATATTGATACGAGCTGAATAAAGAAAGCGTGAAGCTCTGCCCCTAAACTCAACCATCAAAAAGATTGTATGCAATGAGATCATCAACCTGGATTACACGTGTAGGGGGGTGTAACAATAACCGTGCTTATTAATTTTGTGATTCTTGTGCACAAAATAAATAAATACATAATTACTTTATTCTACAATTTCTACATTTCCACATCAACCTCGACATCTCCATGCTGTGTGGATGTGAGTCTGCAGACATTGAGAGCGAGTCCTTCACAGCCTCGTTTACATTCCTGTCAAAAATTCAATATGGGCCAATACCGACTAAGGTCTATGTACTGTAATTCACTTTAGATAAAAGTGCTTAAACTTACTAAATTTAGAGACTCCAAATTATAGATTAGCAATTACTTCAATTAATTATTGCAAAAGTGCAACAGTAACGGGAAAAGCATAAAACATCTCATTTTACGAATGTAGGCAATTCGACACATCCTCGATATATTTGAAACTGCACATCACAATTTTGTGAGGGAAAGTAAAAAGGCTGTGAGAAAATGCAAACACATGCTTTAATTAAGTCTTTATGACCACATCCACTTTGCTGTGTTCCATAAGAACATGAAAAATAATCGAGGCACACAGATCTTCTGTGTGATATCTTATCTGATTATTGGTACTCAAGACTCAAATGAAACTGTTTCCCCTGTTATTGCCAGATCAATTTCCATTCCGCCAAGAAGAATTTTGACTCTTAAGCCACACAAAAAAAAATCATCATATCAAAGCAAGTGGCTTTTAATACCAAAATGATACCAGACTTCCTCAAGAACTAACTAAGAAATAACTCATAGATGGCACAAAATCTCACCTTAATTCTTTTGATGAATGGGTATTCTATTTAAAATTTGTATAATTTCATCTGAATATCAACACGAGTCTATGGAAAATAGTGATTTGTGACATTATATATATATATATTTTTTAGATTTGTGGAGTACAAATTGTTGTAAAAATTAAAATTTTGTGTAAAATGTTTATCTTTAATTAAAATATGGGTAATTAAAAAATAAATTAATAAATAAATAAAAACGCTTTTATCCAAAGCGACTTACGTGCATTCAGGCTATCAATTTTTACCTATCATGTGTTCCCGTGGAATCAACCCCCAACCTTGTGTTTGATAGCGCAATGCTCTACCAATTGAGCTACAGGAACATGTATTAATTAAATATGTAAATATTCATACGCCTGTAAGTAGGTCATAGAATTCATAGAATACATTTCTTCTAAATGAATCTCTTTAACTAAGAATCTGTTTTGTCCGCTATATGTATATACACACACACACATATTTATGTTACAGTGCCATGTATTAATGTTACAGTGACTTTTGCCACAGATATTCGGATGTTATCAAAAGTCACAAGTCACAAGGCGGATTTGTAGAATTCTGCAAGAAAAATATATGCTATAATTCCCCTAATGTTCTGATATTCCTATTACTAGGCTTTGACTGGGTGGAAGGTGTTATATTCGCAGTGCGTAGTTTTCCTTCCTCCACAGCTGTATAATTGCAGGAAATGTTGAGTAATTAAAATAACCTGTGCTTTTCTGCAATAGAAATACTTGAGTAAGTATTCCTTTTTGTGGTAAGATAAAGTTGTTCACAAACAAATATCTAAATCTTCAATCTGAAGATACATATAATGATAAAGCAATTGCAACATCACAGCACAGCATTAAACTACCTTTTGATGTAACAGACAGAGCTAATCATGGCACAGGAAAGTTTCAAACTGACCAAAATGTTTTTATTCAGTTTTTTTCCCATGTGGTCTATAACTGTCACATCCTGCCCGAACCACTTCTTGCTCAGACTTTTCTATGTAACGCTGTCAGATTAAGATGTATGGCTTTGTGTCACGTACAAGGTATGATGTAAACTGGCAGATAAAGCAGTTAGCTGGAGATGGGTACTTTTCAATGGCCAGTATAACAATTTTGCTTTGTGCATCATAAACTTTATCATTGCCTACATGCACCTTTATCTTTAAATAGACATATATATATATATATATATATATATATATATATATATATATATATATATATATATATATATATATATATATTAAAATGTTATTATAATTACATTAACAAGATATTTTATATTGGGCAAAATCAGTGTTCATTTTGACTGGAAATTTTGATTTAGTCCTAGTCTTTATCTTAAGATGAAAATGCTTAATAGTCACATTTTAGTTATTTGAGTCTTTCATAGTTTCAGTCTAGTTTTAGTAGACGAAAAGTCTTTGCATTTGTGTCACCTTTTAGTCATTACTTTTAATCAAGCTGCAGTTACCAACATTTTTTGGTACAAAAATTGTGATTCATTCTAATAAGCTTCTAAATAAGCTTATTTAAAATATGAATCAAGGATTGAATTGGGAAAAACTTGAATAAATTATGACAATTTAAATTTTTGGGTGAACTATCCCTTTAACATTATTGAAAAGGGAGCAACTTATAAAAATGATAGTTGTTCATATATAATACATTTAATATATATATAACTTAGAATTTTTTAAAAAGAAGCAGAATAAAACAATAAGAAAAATACGAAAGAGATAGGTTGCCACACACAGGTTGCCAGATTGAAGACACCAACAGGAACGAGCACATTTTCAGCTCCTTAAAATAGCAATGCGCCAGCAATGCGCCTGAACACACCTCTTTTTTAGACCAGCACACCCATGGGCGCACAAATGGGTGCAAATGCATTTGCTAATTAAACGACGTGGCACTGGACAGGAAAAACCACAGGATGGTTGAAATGTTTCTGTTGAAAGTGAAATGATTGTACAAAAAGCATTACCCTGTTGAGAAAGCTTGATTTGGTTGATTTCTGCCTCATCAATTTCGATGATAATTATTTTGTATTATATTATACAGTTAACCATTAGCTACCCGTAAGATGCCTTCTGAGAGATATAGCCCTGATATAATCATCGTTAATGACACACGCCGCTAATAGAAATAAAATCTGTTGATTTTAATCATGATCTGACTCAGTTTAATAATACTGCCAGTGGAATCTGAAATGATGGGAGTTGGAAAAGAATGATTTTTAATACGTCATATATTTCTTATTAGGGTGTCAACTCAGGTCAATGGCTGCCATTGTTTTTCTACAAGCTTTACTCCCACATCCCTTTTACAGCTTTTCTCTTACAGGAAAGCAGTCTAAAAATATTTATGACTTAATATGGACTAGACATTTTATTTTCCAACAATAGAACGAGTCAGTCTATTGTTCGTTATCTGGCTCGGCTCGGTGTTCATCTTCAGTTCTCTCTTCACAGCAGTTCAGTCAGTGTACTGTTTGAGTAAATGAATTATATTGGTTTGTTTGAAGTCAGAGGGAGTTTCAGCCACATTAAAAAAGTCTTAAGTCATTTGTGGATTAATGCGTATTGGAGACGCGAACCGTTAAAAACGATTCAGTTCGATTTGGTGAACTGGTTCAAAAAGATCCGGTTACATCGAATGATTCGTTCGCGAACCGGATATCACAAACTGCTTTGTTTTGAACTCTCAAGAGAAGACAATGCTGAATAAAGTTGTAGTTTTTGTTATTTTTGGACCAAAAATATATTTTCGATCCTACAAAAAATTCTAACTGACCCTCTGATGTCACATGGACTACTTTGGTGATGTTTTTCTTACCTTTCTGGACATGGACAGTATACCGTACACACAGCTTCAATGGAGGGACTGAGAGCTCTCGGACTAAATCTAAAATATCTTAAACTGTGTTCCAAAGATAAACGGAGGTCTCACGGGTTTGGAACAACATGAGGGTGAGTTATTAATGAAATAATTTTGCTATTTGGGTGAACTATCCCTTTAAATACTTCTAGGATACAGACGTTGCCAGCAATCAGGAGGTGATCAGTGGACTCGTGGGAATCTATTTGAAGCTGCAGTCATTGAAGACAGCCCAGCAGATGTTGGTGTGTTGGAAGATAAAGTTCTTCAGGACCTAGCAGTTTACAGTATGCAAAACCATGTTGCTGGGACTGATATATGGACTGAACTTGAGCAACCCTCCTGAACTCATGTACATTTTTGGAGTACTGAAGAAGTTATTTCTGGAGCCAGTTCCTGTTCTTGGAATAATGTTTGATTGGTTACCCATGTATGCCAATTGCTATTTTGTGTAATTTTGTAATGTGGTTTCAACTGTATTTAACTGTAATTATTTATTGCTTGTTTAACAAATACACTTTGATCATTTGTGATATCTTGTGGAACCACTGTCCATAATTAAATTAAGTTTTTTGAGTGCAGAGTGCTTTGGAAAAAAGGAGAAAGTGGTGCGCCTAGCGTTTTCCACATGTTTTCAGTCGTGAAATGCAAATGTGGTTTTGTTTTGAATGAGAAAATTAATTTTGCTGGACTTGGTTGAGACCAACAAGAACATTTGGCAAGTCCAATGACCAAGTCCGACTGCAAACACCAATGAGTCCGAGATGATAGAAAAATGTCTTGAGTCCGGACTCGAGTACTACAGCCCCAAAACAAATTTTAAGAAATGCCTGAAAACAGTATTTATATAGTCATTTATTTAACAAGCAGCACAGTTCCAAACAAGGTATGCAATTCCTTTGACACTGTATAAAATGTACCAAAAATTAATTTTAGATAAATGCACATAGTATACAAAAAGCAAGAATAACAAATGCTTAGAATCATTACTGACCTTACACATTTTATGCACACCAGTAACCTTAGTCTTTGCTGATATTGATAGAAATGAGATCAAATAAACATGAAAATAGCTCTTTAATGGCACTGGAATTGCATTAACAATTCGTTTATTTTTAATATTATGATCTCAAAAAGCTCTTTGACAATTATTCTTATGCTGCACTTGTGCCCTGGAAAAATAGATTGGCTACATAAAGAAAAAAATACATAACACACACAAAGTAACCCTAATTATTAATCTAATGTTTTGCTTGTTGATGCTAGTGTTTCTGTTTCAGCAGCTCTTACAAAAGCATTGAGTTTAATTATAACAAAGATATTTTTCTCTCTAAAATAGCTTCGTTAATTAACCAGTTCTGATTTCTGGATTTATTAGTGATCGTGCCATCAAAATACAATCAATAAGTGCATTTCTCCTTGCATGAATTTGATTCTCCATCAACTCAATTTCTTTAATTTATCACTTCTTGTGTAAATATTTGTGCTTGGTTCACTAGAAGTGAATTAATATTGGTCCCATTAACAGCAGCCTATTCTGGCATGAAACAAAAATCAAGAGGGGCATGTTTTAGCATTAGCAAAGGCAAAGTTATTAAACCTTACAATTTCATTAGGCAGATAGCTGTGCAAGAAGCATATCCCTAATCAAACTTTAAATCAGTTGACAAAGTGACACTAGATCCAGAACTCACTAAACCTCAGCCCTTATCAGTTTATGAGCAAATTGCCAAATCAAATTATCTTGATAAACTTTAAAGTACTTATTTATTTATGCCTTTTCTCACTAATGAGTGAATCTCACAAAAACAAATTATACACATTTCCTCTCAAACCCCCATTTAACTTCTGAGTACTTTTAAGTGTGGGTGAGAATTGTACTTTCTTTTGATTCTCACTAATGTTAAAAAAATATTTTTTTTTGTACTGTAAAAACAAACACTGATAAGCAATTACTTGAAGTACAACTGGATGTATACATACTTTCCTATAATGTAAAAAAGATTCATATTAAATAAAAAATTGCAGTATATTGATAGGATTTGAAGGGAGGTGTATTAAAATCGCATTTGATTCCGTTTAAAGGAATAGTTCACCCAAAAATGCAAATTTGCTGAAAATGTACTCATCTTCAGGCCAAGATGTAGATAAGTTTGTTTCTTCATCAGAACAGATTTGGAGAAATTTAGCAATACATCTCTTGCTAATGGATCCTCTACAGTGAATGGGTGCCGTCAAAAAGAGAGTCCAAACAGCTGATAAAAATATCACAATACACCAAAAATAATCCAAATGACTCCAGTCCTACATTTAATATTTATGTGTTTGTAAGAAAAACATCCATCAAGATGATTTCAACTTTTGCTTTCAATCACTTAAAATGCCAGTCCTCCATCCATATAATTGCTTTCTGAATCAGAATAGAAATATTCACAGATCAAGCACAGTTTACAAGCATAAACAGTCTAAAAAATTCTGAAAACATATGTACGTGGATTTTGATGTGAGACGACAAGGAAGCAGAGGAAGTGTTATTATGGATAATGGACAGGTATTTTGACCAAAAGCAGCGGTCTAAAATTAAAACCCATTATTTAACGCAAACATACAGCTTTTCACTTCAAAAGATGTTAATTTATGGAGTGGAGTCATGTGGATTACTTGTGGATTATTGTGATGTTTTTATCAGCTGTTTGGACTCCAATTCTGACGGCACCCATTCACTGCAAAGGACCCATTGGTGAGCATGAGATGTGATGCCAAATTTCTCAGAACTATTCCTTTCAGTAAAATATAATTTGTACATTAGGATTTCGTTTTTGGGGTGAAATATGAGCTGGATATGTTCTTGAGAGATTTACCCAACTTTGTGTAAATGTGGTTTGATACAAAAGAGCCATTCATAACAGTATGACTTTGGTATTTGCGAGATATGTTTGAAATGCTGATTCAAAAATCATCCAAATATTCACTGTCAGTAACTGCTTTTCTAAGTGCAATGTTTCAGTGACACCATAATGCTGTGTTCACACCAAACGCGAATAGAGCGTCTGGCGCGAATGATTTCAATGTTAAGTCAATGCAAAGGCGCGTTTACGCGCGTCTGGAGGTCTCGCGGCGCGAATGGGGCGTTTAGCGCGGCGCGGAAGACGCGAATTCGCCTCATTGAATTCGCGAATTGAAGCGCGAATTGAGCGTTTCGTGCGATACGCGCGTTAGGCGCGAATGGTGCTTTTGTGCATTTAAGCGTTTGACGCTTAAAATATATATATAGGTCCTTTATTTTATTCTTGTCTCTATAGAAAAATGAACTTTTGTAATATAGCTCTGGTTGACTGCTCACTGACAACATCAGTCTTTCCTCTTGTTGAATGAGTGGAGAAGGGTATTCCTGCACAACCGGAGGCTGCAGGAACATACTATTGATTGAGTGACTCCTAGCAGGCTGTTGATTGGTTAATGCGGCGCGAATTGACGCCAAATTTCAAATTTTTCAACTCGGGCGGCAGACGCGAATTCGCGTCAAACGCTTAAATGCACAAAAGCACCATTCGCGCGAAACGCTCAATTCGCGCGTCAATTCGCATCATTCGCGCGAACTAGACGCGCGAATGAGGCAAATACGCGTCTTCCGCGCCACGCTAAACGCCTCATTCGCGCCGCGAGACCTCCAGACGCGCATAAAAACGCGCCTTTGCATTGACTTAACATTGAAATCAAATATATATATATATATATATATATATATATATATATATATATATATATATATATATAACATATTAATAGATTAATTGAATAAAGGCCAAAGATAAGAAACGTTTCGTTTTACCCCAAACAAATTATATTTTAACTTGAACCACTAAAGAGACATCAGAGCCAGCGGCAAATGTCAGAGGGTCTAGCCGAGGTGAGGCTGCTCTCGGCGGATACTTGAGCTCTGAGCTCCCGCTGATCGCATGGAGCTCATCTGCGCAATCGGCGAAACACATTTTTTTAAATAGACACTGTCATTCTAAATAAATCGCATATTTGAGTTTAAAACAACTACATTCTAGCCTGAAATACTTTTAAAACTACATTTCATGACACGATAACAGTAATATTTTGAAAAGTATCCTAAAAAAATGGCGGTTGAAAATGCTGAGTGAACTCAGCTGGCAGAAGCCCCCCCATGACGCGAATTCGCGTCTGTTGTGAAGTTAATTTCATGCGCGAATGAAGCGCATGATCTCAAAATGGTCAAGCGGCAAACTAGACGCGGTAGACGCGAATTTGACGCTCTATTCGCGTTTGGTGTGAACACAGCATAAGTTGTTAAAACAATAAAATGTATTTAGCCTGACCTTAAACAGGGTTACTTAAGAAGAAAAAAAACTGATTCTGACAATACTGGAAGACGTCTGTGTGCAATACTCAAAGAAATAATGATTTTTGCAGAACATAATGACAGCAGCTAAACCAAAGGGAATTTCCTGTTGCACATTATAGTACATTGTTTTATCGTTACCCCGAAAATTAAGAAATAAACATCCAAAAATGGATAACGTACACTCATCTTATAATTCAGTTAAGTAAAAAATATGCTTAAAATAATCGATCATTAACATGCCACAAAAATGTCCTTTCAAATCATGTCAATACTTTGATTAATGGTAATGGTATTTTTCCACAAAAGCAAAATGCCACCTTTTTTAAGTTTAGGCCTGTTTTAAGCCCAAGCTTTCAAATGCAGTGACTGAATTAGTAATACTGTGTGTAAGTGGCTCAAATAAGATCTACCATCCACCGTGTAGGTTTTTTTCTACATTTTTTCAACTGGACATCCTCTGAGCTTGAAGCATCTCAGTCACGCTCACTAGATCTTCTTCTGGCACCTGAGACAAAAAAAGATTTAGGCTGAGATGACACAAAAACACAAGGACGATTACGTCCCCATCCAAACATGCAAAAATTTTTTAAGGATGTCACATGCTGTCAGCTGAACAACACACATTGGTATGAAGTTTTGTAGGATGGGAGTAAACAGAGATGCATCATCTCATAGCAATCAGCTCAGACTGATATGGTGCATGTTTTCATGTAGAGATGGATGCACAGAGGTATTTATGGACAGACACAATGATGCATGCATGAAAATACATATTTTCAGAAGTTAAAAATACCCCTCCAAAAATATTTCTAAAAAGTATTTAAAAAAAATAAAAAGTATTAAAAAAAGTATTTTTTTTATTTTATTTTTTTTAAACTCTACACGTGGTCTTAAACACAATGTTTACAGTAGGACCCTTAGAAAATTATATAATAATATAATAAATAATACAAATTAAGTTTTAAATGTATTTAAATGCTAACCATAATTATTATTATTAACAACAGCAACCATAAAATAAATGCTTATATAAAATAATAATAGATATAAAATCAAATAAAAATTACAATAATAATTGTTTTTGTGACACTGTGGCAAAAGATGAAGAAACAGAAACAGATGAAGGTCATGACAAAGTAGCGCAGGTTTGAACTATTCCTCACACTTCCTTTTCTGCTGTAAGGTCATGTGAATGTACGATTCTGGTGGCGAGGACTTCAGGCTTGCACTGAACGATTAGATCATTACCATGCCCTATATAATAAAATTCTGCATATGGTATATTTGGGTTTTTGTGGGAAAACATCCTAAAAACACTGATGACTGAATCATGTCTCTTATTAGACATGAATGAATTTTGAATAAATCATGAAGGACACTTCTTTTCCTGTGCCTTCTTGAGTGTCAGAATTAAAAATAAAAACCTACATTGAATTTCCTTCCTTCCTACATGTTACTATATGGGGGGGGGGGGGGATTCCAAAACTAGTATGTCAGTGGGAAAAAATATGCTGATATTTCAAACATTTGAAAATTTCCATGTTTACGGTTCTCTGGTGTCATTTAAAGGTCACATGACCTGCAAGTAAGCCGATAAATTATCTAAAGTGTTTTAATTTTAATAAAAGTGTTTTTATTTTAAAATTGTGTATTACATGTAATCCAGATTTCGTAATCAAATTGTAAAAAATTAAGTACTTGACTTAGATCACATTACTTGTTTCAACGTTTATAATTAGTTTACAGTTACTTTTTATGGACTGCACGAATTGGACAAAAAAATATTGTGATTATTTTGTCATATGTTGTGATTGCGATTTGAACTGTGATATACTACAAAACTACAATATTTGACATTCCATGCACAATGTTGTGAGTCACCAATCAGAAGCAAGTATTTCAGAGAGTCCCGTAAGGTAGCACATTTTAATATTAAATTATACTGATGATCTAATGATCAATCGCCTGACCAATCGGGAACAAGAAAATTTCTGCTAAAATATTTGAGGGTTTCCAGGAAAAAAGGAAAGAATAGAAAGCAAGGACAACCAGATGATCTGATTTCACATGACATCATGGAAATAGGCAGTGTTGCGAAAATTGTCCAATTAGATCAGATTCAGAAATTCGTCTGTTTTCTGGTTACTAGGCAACCATTTGCCTCCTGTTGCTCAGTGTCACACAAATATCCAAAAAGATTCAAATGTACTAAATATACATGCTGTAGACTAGACACATATCCTCTACAGACTGAATGTCAGTAGATCATTAAGGGCAAAATAAACACAGGGTGATCATTATCTTTTATCACCCTGAATGGGTCTATTAATTATATTTATGCATTAATGCAATGCAAAAACCATATCAGTCAACTACTACACAGAGCTAAAATGTTTCGTGTATCAAAAAGAAAAAAAAAAAAGATTACCAGAGCATGATCAAAGCTGAAGGTGCTAATGTAATATGCTGATACATTACTGTCTGCAAGAGGCTGAGAGATCTGAGCAACTATCCCACATTCATCTGAAAAAGGAAACAGAGAGAGTGAGATAATGGCAAATAACTGCAATAAATGTGTCTTTCTGATTCAATATGTTGTGTTCATCCATCTATCACTCAGCTGAACAGAATTTGTGCTTGTATCGACTAGGATTTGGATCAGACAGGAAAATATTAAGGGAGTCATTTATACACCTAGGCATTCTAAGAGAAGAAGCAATCGAGCACCAGAAGAGGACAGCAGTTTGTAAGTGTTGTTTCTTTTCTCATTAGACTTTAACACGGTTGTTGTTGCAAGGGAACATTGTTGTTTTTTATGGTGTAACGAGTGCTCAAGTGTTTGTTTGTGTGCATATCGCGTGGCTTTTCAGTTTCGGTTTGGTAAGTAGTAAGACTTGGCCAGCTGAATTCAATAACAAGGTATCAGGCGAGTATATAATTGGTAAGTACAATGACTCAAAACTCATCTGTTTAGCTGTGCATTTATTGAATGAGCACTGTGCACTGTATTTTATGCAATCAGAAATTATTGAATGTCTTAAATTAATTTTAAATAAAAAAATTAATAATTTTCAAAGGTTTTAAATTCCTTGTTTTATTTTTATGATTATTTTATTATTATAATCAAAATGTGCTCTATAAATAAACTTGCCTTGTCTACTATTACCACTAAAACTCGTAAATGACACTCTTTATGTTGGAGGCAGTGAAATCTAGAGGCCCTATTTCCTCTACTATTCTACCCTCTATTCCAATTGGTCTCTGGAACTGCCAGTCTGCTGTAAACAAAGACTTTATTTAATCTACTGCTACTCATTCAAGTCTCAATCTCATGGCCCTAACTGAGATTTGAATCAAACCTGAGGACACTGCCACTCCTGCAGCCCTCTCCATTTAACCTTTTCCCTAATTTCTCCCAATTGAGCGAGGAGTGGAGGTAACGGTCTACAAATAAATAGAAATTTGATCTTCAACCATCTCTTACTGGCAACAATTCAGGCTGCTGACTTCAACACTCCGTTTGCTTCATTTGACCTCAAGCGAGTGTCTACTTTATCTACTCACAAATCAGGTAACCAATTAGACCATATATTCACACTCTACTGCGCCACTGATAACACTTTCAGTTACTCTGTTTAACACCTCAGACCACTTCCTCATCACTTCTAACTTGGACTGAACACCAAACTTCACAACAAATACACACTCTCTCTCCTCCCTCTCTCCACTCTCAGAAGAAGACTTATCCTTTCCAATAATACTGCCTGTCCACCTGATTCTATCCCCACTCGCCTCTCTCAAGCCATTTCTTCTTCAGTTATACCTGCACTAACTCACATTATCAGCACCTCACTTCACACTTGATCATTTCCCACAACATTTAAGATGGTTTGGGTAACCCCACTGCTTAAGAAACCATCTCTAAATCCAGCACTTTTCCATTCATTGCAAAGACACTTGAGCAAGTGGTGTTCAACCAACTCTATGTTTCTTGCACAGAATAATCATCTGGACAACCACCAATCTGGCTTCAAAAGTGGCCACTCAACTAGGACTGCCCTGCTCTCAGTTACTGAAGCCCTGAGACTGGCAAGATCCAAAGATTCCAAATCCTTAGTACTCATCTTGCTGGATCTGTCTGCTGCTTTTAACAAAGTTAACCACAATATCCTCCTCTTCACCCTCATGAAGTTGGGCATCTCAGGAGCCGCAGTCCAGTGGTTGAAGTCTTTCCTCTCAGGTAGGTCATTCAGGGTGTCTTGGAGGGGAGAGGTATCCAAGTCACAACTTCTTGCTACCGGGGTTCCTCAGGGCTCAGTGCTTGGACTAGAGTCCTGCACGGGTCCATTTTTGGAGACCTGCGCCCACCCGTACCCGCTTAGTTCAGCACCAGATCCGGCCCGTCACCCATGATAATATAAAAATTAAATCCACACCCGCCCAGACCCGTTAATATTTGGCCCATTACCCATTACCTGATCATTACCCAGGATAAATCACACACGCTAAAATCATTCCAATTAAAGTGCTTTATTTTTTATCTCGCACCTCTCTCAACATCACATCAGTGTCATTAATGTGCTAATGAAACGAAAGTGCGCTTTGTTTTGCGCCATTCAAGTAGCCTACCATCGGCACCTAAATAGGCTATGGGTCAAATGTCATAACGTTGTTGCGTTTGTGTAATGAAAATGTAGACATACAAATATTGCACATTTTTTTCATCTGCGCTACTACCCGCCCGCAAGGAGTTAGTTATCCGCCCGCGTCCCCGCCAGTGAATTTTAGGAATGTCAAAAACAACAACAGACTTGACTAATGTAATGCCCACTTTGTGGGCTTTCCGGGATGTACTATTAAGCCTCTACAACGGATCCAGAATGCAGCAGCAAGAGTGGTCTTCAACAAGCCGAAGAATGCCCACGCCACACCTCTCTTCATCAGTTTGCATTGGCTGCCAATAGATGTTCACGTCAAATTTAAAGTACTGATTTTAGCCTACAAGACAACCACTGTCACTGCACCAATATACCTAAACTTGCTAGTTCAGACCTCCAGAAGCTTGTATTCTGCAAGTGAACAACACTTTGTGGTGCCATCTCAAAGAGGCACAAAATCACTCTCACAGATGTTTTCCTGGACTGTTCCCAGCTGGTGGAACGATCACAGAGACTTTAGCCATAAATTATAGTAATTATTAGGTTATTATCAGTTTACGAACCTCCTGCAGTTTCCTCACGAAACCCTAGTCTGGGAGACCCTAGAGTAATAATAATTTATTTAAATTAGATTACCTTTTATATAAATTAAATAACTATTCATTAAACAATTATTAGAATAAATTAATTAAAATCATAACCAAATTAAATTAAGATTACATTTTTAAAGGTTTGGTTACACTTCAATGTAAGGTGGGAGTGTTACAGTCTAATTACATAAAGCATAGAGTAACATTGATTCATTACATGAACTTACTATTGGGCTAAATTTAGGGTTATTTTGGTTTACATTTGCAATTTTGCACAATTTACTGATATTAACATGGTAAGTACATGTAACGTGTAACTACAGCTTAAAATTAATTAAAATATCTATTTTTTTGTGATTCCTTGTAATGCTTGTAGTTCTTAATTATTTGAGTCATCCTGAATGATTTTATTTATTTATTTTTTTCGTTCACTGAGCTTGCTGCAATGCATTATGGCATGGCTAAAGGATACATGCGGCATTCAAATGGCCAAAAGAAGCCTCACCGAAGCCGAGTGGCTGCCCTCCTATTCTCACCATCCTCCAGAGCTCACCAGAAGAGCTGGTGAAGAGAAGATCAGTGGGGAATCTGACACACACACAAACGAACAAACACAAACATGTGTTCATAGCAACGTGCAAAGCTTTGATATGATGACCTGTTCATGACTCTGTGAGGGTCTTACTGTCTCTGTGCTTCTGTGTCCATCACCAAAGAGATGTATCCATCAATCAGAGAGAAGGAGAAAAACTTGATACATTCCATGTCCTGATCAACACTGGCATCCTCTTTAGGACTGCAGGAGAAAAATGCATTCAAAATAAAAAAATAAAAATGAAAACAAGAATACTTAACCTACAACGTGTTATAATTTAATATACCAAGGTAAATAGCTGCACACACAAACAGACAAAAAAAAGAAACACAAAAAAAGATCCACATAGTTCACCTAATGTTTCATAAACTGTGACTTGGTTCAAGATGCCTCTTGGTGGCAGTGAAATGATAAAACAATATCGTTTCATACCTGTTAGAGTAAAACAGAACGTCTATGAGGGTTGTGGCAATCGCTGGCAGTGTGTCCGGATCCAAGCTCATTACACAAAATTGATTTTCCGGAATCAGCACCGGATGAACTGTTGCATGTGGAACTGAACACACACACGGACGATTAATCGCATAATGGATGATTCTTAATTAATACATTTCATTATTTCTCATAATATGGCCTTTTTTTAGAAGCTATTGCATTAGTTCAAATGTTGAGTCTTTTTTTTTAGAAACTAACACCAAGGATGCATTAAATATATCAAAAGTGACAGTAAAGACATTTATATTGTTACAAAAACAATTCTGTTTAAATAAATGCTGTTCATCAATGGACTTTCTATTCATTAAAGAATCCTGGGAAAAAAATAGCACAGCTTTCAAAATTGGCGATGATGATCTCATGACGATGATGATATCATCAATATTAGAAAGATTTCTGAAGGATCATGTCACACTGAAGACTGGATTAATGATGCTGAAAATTTAGCTTTGCATCACAGAAATATAAAATTGTAAAATTACATACAAATAGAAAACAGTTATTTTACATTGTAATAATACATATGACACAATACTGCTGTTTCTGCTGTATTTTTTTTAATCAAATATTTGCAGCCTTGAAGAGCATAATAGACTTCACACCGACCCCAAGCTTTTGAATGGTAGTGTATGCCTTTCTTTCACTGTTTTCTCACCCTCTCTGCTGTTTTGCTGAAGGCCGTTGCAGGCGTCCTGACTGTGGACAGGCACTGACTCTCCTCCCGCCTCTCTGAAAATATTAAACTCCTCCACTAGAGTCTCCACCACCACCACCAGTTCTTTCTCTCGCACCTACAACACAGACATCCCTTTTAGTATGTTAAAGCAACACTAGGTAACTTTTTCTGTGTTCAAAATTTGCTAAATGTATGTAATGAGCGAGTACATCATAAATTAATCTACCAAACTGACTTTTTTAAAAGTGAAGTGAGTGAAAGTGACATACGGCCAAGTATAGTGACCCATACTAGGAATTCGTGCTCTGCTTTTAACCCATCCAAAGTGCACACACACAGCAGTGAACACACACCGTGAAAACACACACCCGGAGCAGTGGGCAGCCATTCATGCTGCGGCACCCAGGGAGCAGTTGGGGGTTCAGTGTCTTGCTCAAGGGCGCCTCAGTCGTGGTATTGAAGGTGGAGAGAGCACTGTACATGCACTCCCCCCACCTACAATTCCTGCCGGCCCGAGACTCGAACTCACAACCCTTCGATTGCGAGTCCGACCCACTAACCATTAGGCCACGACTTCCCACTTTTTGTCTTATCACAAATCACTACAGTACATTTATAATAAGTGATTATTTTTGGTCTATTGTTCGCAGGTTCGTCACCTGCGTGAATCACCACAGAAATACATATGGAGAAGTAGCTCCGGTTAGAATGTTCTTCCGCGGGATGTGTGCAGTTCTGTTTATTAACCGCTAGAACGCCAACATTTACATAGTGTTGCTTAAATAACAAACATTATATTTAAAAACCATTTTTTGTATATAAAGCACCTAACTGCACTGCCTGAGGTGGTCATGTTTGTTTTGTACTTTACTTTTGTATTTTTAGCATATGGTAGCAGCACTTGCTCCCAGGCAACAACATGCAAAACATCAATCACACGGTTTTGTTGTTGTTGATGCACACCCTGTGGGTGACCAAATTTGGTGCGCACCTTTAGCATGTGGTTTCTTTGCACAAAGTTCTGTAAAGTTTGGACTTTACATTCAATAAATATTAGTCAATATTGGGCAACAGTTTCACTGCACAGTTTGTTTTTTAATCAATTAAAAAAAAACGAAAAAAAAAAACATTAAATCAGTCATTAAAAAAAAAAAAAAAAATCATGTGTATAGGATAAGCAGCATAGAAAAACTTTAAGAATATTTTGTTTCCCAAAAGCTCTTGAGTTATTAGCAAAATTGTAAATTATTATTATTACAAAAGTGTAACTGTCCTTGAAAGTATAATGCACAAAGACCAATCAACATTACACAATGTTCATCACACATCTACCAACTTATTAAATCAGAAGGGTCATAAAATTGTAAAACATTTACAAATGGCAGGTGTGTTTGATGCTGCCTTTTCCTTAATAAATGATTTATTAACACTGTTCTGTGTCTCTGGGTTCTTTGATCCCAGCTTTGTGCTGTGTTTGACTAACCAAAGAAAGCAACAAAACAATTTTTTATAAATAAAAATTTGAGGTTTTAGCTAAACATAAAATGTTATTTATTTTATTATTATTATTATTTTTAATTAATGTATTAGTTTTAATTTTAAGCTTAGTTTATTCATTTTGTTTTGCGTTTTTTTAATGTTTATGTTTTTTATATAAGATTTCAGTTAACAATAATTGTATTTCAAGTATTGCATTTTTTGTAACAACCCTGATTCACTGACACAATACTTCCATCATTTGGTGCAGTCTTCATGCTGACAGGCTTAAATTCGATATATGTGTCTCATTGATCACAGAGACGCACCAGACTCGCTTACCAGAATAAAGTCGGTCTGATAGGTGGAGAGCATGAAGACGGACACATGCTGCTCGGCCAATGGAGCGATAACAGATTTGGCGATCTTGGTGACGCCCACGGCCTGTGAGCTGCTGGAGGCGTTGCCATTGGAGACAACATTGAGCGGGAGCCAAGTGGAGCCCTCCACCTGTAAGTGCTCAGATGGCTGGAGCTCTGGAGAATGGTGATGTGATGAAGAGGACACACAGAAGTCAGTGTCAGTATACAAATATACCAGTTTTAAACCGTTTGTTCACTTCCTTCACATTTCACCAAATATTCATAGGAAAAAAGGACATTTTTAGTGGAGAACTTCAACTGAGAAACTCGCCCTGCACTGTTTGTGCTACAGACTTGAACTGCTTGTTGAGGAATGGTGCACTATTATTTTTCTAAGTGATCAAACATGTGATTTTCACCTGGTAGTTAATAATGCCTTGCATTGAAAAGGAGCTACAATTCAGTTTGGAATTGTAGCTCCCAAATTTATATTGTATGTGTCCTTGATGAATAAATTGTTCAAAAGTGAAAGTTAGGTCATGCATAAAGATGACAAAATATTTCACAAAATTATTAAGAAGCAAAACAGTTTTCAACTGTGATAATAATAATTATTGTTAATGCTACTTGAGCACCATATTAGCAATTAAAATTATTTCTGAAAAAAATGACACTAAAAATTGAATGAAATGACTGCTGAAAATTCTGCTTCAAATGGAAAATAATTTCAAAATATTATGTAAATATTTAATCATTTTAATAGCATTCCACAATATTACTGTTTTTTTTTTTAGCAAAAAAATTAGTATTATTTAATCAAATAAATGCAGTTTGGGTGAGCACAAGAAACTTTAATAAAAAAAAATAAGAATAATGTTAACCCAGTTTTTGGAAATGTACAATGTGTGTCATCGTCAACTGAACACAAGATCCTTAGGAAAGCAGTTCACGTGTGTGATTTACCTTTAAATCCTTCCTCATCGAGGACAACGGTGTAATTTTCCGGAGTCTCTGTGAGACTGAAAAATTTGCATCTGTGAGAGAAAGAGAAAAACCACAAGAGAGATGGAAAATAAACAGAGGGAGAGAGACAAAGAAGCAAAACCAAACAGACAGATCAGACATAATGCATAATGGAAAAAAACAAAAACAATGGCAGATTGTTGTAAAGAGTGTTCCAGCAGGGAAGTGTGCTGGAGACACAAACCACATCAAACCCCTCTGCAGAAGAAACAAATGGTATTTTCTCTTTCTGAAATCCATTCAGATGGTTCATATGGTACACTACTTTTAAAAAAAATGTAGTAAAAAAATGTATGTTTTTGAATCAAGTCTCTTCTGCTCACCAAGGCTGCATTTATTTGATCAAAAATACAATAATATTGTGAAATAATTATAATTTAAAACAAATACAATTTTATTTATTCCTATGATGTAAAGTTGAATTTTCAGCATCATTACTCCAGTTTTCAGTGTCACATGATCTTCAGAAATCATTCTGATATGTTGATTTGCTGCTCAAGAAACATTTCTGATTATTATCAATGTTGAGAACGGTTGTGCTGCTTAATATTTTGTTCTAAAATGTATTCATTGAATAATAGAAATGTTCAAAAGAACAACATTTATTTGAAATATAAATATTTAGTAGCATTATACATTTTTGATGTCACTAATGATCAATTGAATGCATCGTTGATTAATAAAAGTATTAATTTCTTTCCAAAAAAAGTTAAAGTGTAAAACCTTAAGTGTAAAACAGTTTTTGAGTTCGATTTCTTATTGGGGATGTCAAATCGATTAATCATGATAAGTCACATTCAAAATAACAGTTTGTGTTTACATAATATATACTATATGTGTGTGTATATATGTATGCACTAGTCAACATTTGAAGTGGATCAAAACCTTTCATCAAAGTTGTCCTAAAACCTAAAACAAAGCAGTGCTCGAGCTGCGATACTTTACTGTACTCTTCATTCACAGCTGATTCCTGTGCTGTCTGCAACTCAGCACAATACAATACAGACCCCATCCACTGGGCACATCAATGCTGGGGGACAAGGGCGTAGATTTGGTTTGAACATTGGGGGGGTTGAACGTTGTATGCTGCCCGTTATTTTTTTCAAAAAAAATTGTTTTTATGTGTATTGTTATTGGATAATTTATTTCTTCCTATCTATCTATCTATCTATCTATCTATCTGGCAACATGCTTTAACTGATTACAAATTCAACATATACAAATATGGAAGAGACAACATTTAGACATTTAATTTAAGATTTTTACATTCCACCTTAATGCATTTTAATTTAATTTTTTCTAAAGGGAAACACATCTTTAAAACATTAAAGGCATTAATGTATAGCCTAACTTTACAAAACTGCTGTTTTTCTATACTGTTTCCTATTTTATTTTATTTTATTGATTGAATGGCATCTTCTTTACCTGATCACCTGCTCCTCCTCTCCCTCTGCTGACTTTTCTACCCTGCAGCTATATTTACCTCGAATCTGTTATAAAAACATGTTAAGAGATTATACACCTCATAACGTTATTAAAATTTGTGTATAATCATCATTCATAAAATTCCAACATAGTAGAGATTATCAAAAGAAAGAAATTAAGTATTGAAACCGCCAGTAGGCGGCAGTGTTTCACTGTTGATGAGTTAGCCACTTAAATCGTTAATTCATCCAATTCGTTCAAAAGTCAGATTAATTTAGTAAGAAAACAAACACCGATGTGAATACTTTTGTCGTTGATAATTACAGACACTATTGAAAAATATACTAGCAAAACAGACAGCTGCTTTGGTAACTTGTTATACTGATAGTTATAGCTAAATACATTGCAATGGATTAGCTAGCTAAAATATATGTGGTGTGTACTAACTATTACACAATATTCTCATACCTCATTCTCAGTACATGCTTTATTTTTTTGCATCCCTCTCTGACCAGCAGTTAAACATAGTCCGCTGTGCAGCGCTTTCTTCATTTTTGGCGTTAACATTAACTGTGTGCTCTCCCATTCAAATACCACTCGCTTGTTTTGGTGAAAGTGCGACTCATTGGTTGGGCGTTACCAATCGGTTCAATGGAGGGGGAGTATTTTTTGTCAGATTTATTATGACATACTCATATTTGATTAGGAACAAAATTATTTTTACAAAATAAATAAATTCTATTTTTTCATATTATATTTTTGGATTTGAATATTGGGGGGGTTACCTCCCCCCCATCCCCCCCGTAAACTACGCCCCTGCTGGGGGACAAGCAGAAGGGAAATAATACATCCCCCACCCTCAGGGCTAACTCAGCAAAGCAGCATTGTGTCAGCTAGTCTCACACTTCCTATCAATATCTAGAGCTCCAAGGGTTCAACTTCCTGTGAAGTGCTCCAAAGCCTTCTGGAAAACAGAGAAATATAGGAGTGGTGTTAAACCAACATCCTCCAGAACAGTGAGAAAAGGGAAAGGACTATGTTCCCTATAGCAGTGTGCTGTATTTTTAGGTCAGATAATAGATTTCTGTGTGTGTGTGTGTGTGTGTGTGTGTGTGTGTGTGAGAGAGAGAGAGAGAGAGAGAAAATACTTTTATGAAAGTCTTAAATTACGGATAAATCATTACCTCAACTACTAACTATCCTATGCATGTTCATTATACACACAGGAAAATTTGCATGTACTGTATGTAAAAAAAAAAAATAAAAAAAAAAAAGTATAAAGATTTTTTTTTAAAGCTAGATTAAAAAAAAATGTTTTTTTTTTTTTTTTTTGCTATGCATTTCTCAAAATTGGGCCAAACTTTTATTATATATAAATATGGCTATACAATAATAATAAGGATGATAATAATAGTAATAACAATGCTATAAATATTACTATTACTTAAAAATAGCTAAAACAAAAATCTTATTGTAATATTTTCCTGTAAAATTAAATTGAGTAACAATATTATACTAATTTTATTTTTCATTTCACAGCAGTAAAATTACAATAATAAGACTATCCTAATTTCTTAATTGTCAAAAGATAAACCATCAAACTCTTATTTTGACAGAAAAACACAAGGATCCATTTCACAATTAGTTTTTTAAATTTTTCGATTAATCAATGAGGTGCCCCTAAAAGATGAAAAATTTATAATATTTTATCTTCTAAAATAGTTGGTGTGGTTTCACTGCATTGTTGCAGAAATTAACAATACATTTCAGAACCAAAGTTATTGAAGACAGAGGAGAAGATACATGTTACATTACCGGATGAGATAATGTTGTGTTTGTGTGAGCACTCCTTCTGACCTTTAAAATCATAATTCACCCCAATAAAAATTGGTCACCACTTAAACTCTTAACATGTCCTATTAAGTAAAGCAAGACACATCAAGAACCAATGCTGCTTGTTGTCAATTATATCAAAACTGACAAGGCAAGTCAGAATATGCTCATGCATATTCACGCACACTGGCTGCAGCCTCCCTTCAGGTCACATTGAGTTGTAAAGTGATCTCGTAAACGTCGCCAACAACGTCTCGGTTCCTTGTCTCTTAAACTGGCAGAACTGCTCATGGGGAAGCTTCTCTAGAAGTCGCTTAACATGTGAGCCACAGGTAAGCTCAGAGAGACCTTCAGGGCCCATGGACTGAAGGAGGCCCACTAATGCCTGCACTCGAAGCGAAAATTTGTCTAAGCCTCTACCATCACCTGTACGAATAACAGGCATCTCCATGATGGTCCGGAGCTCCTTCAAAGCAAGCGGTCTAGGTTGACCATAACACTCATCTAGGGCTCATATAGCTTGAGTGTAAGGATCTGGGGCATAAACATAAGTCAAAGCAAGTCTCCTCGCCTGGTCTACCTTTAGATGATCCAACAGGATGTGGTATTTATATTGCTCTGATTCTCTTGGATCTAACAAGTTGGATAGGGCCATCTTTAACATCATGTACTGACATTCATCTTCCCTCGTGAGATCAGGAAAAGAAGGACCTTCTACCCTCCTATGGTTTAACTGCAGGGGGCAAATAGGAGGAACTAGCTGGTTTAAAGGGGCAGCCGATGTCAGGTGGTGGGGCTGCACATTGAGAGACTGATATGCCAGCTCAACAGAATAGGACAAAACACCAGGCAAAGGTTGGTTTGGCAGTGTACAGGCTGGGTGCATGGGGTTATAGGAGGCTGGTGCTTGATATGTGGCAGGAAACTGACCACAGCCAGGAGGATGCGTGCTCTGCAATGACTGTGGCATAGGTTGGGTAGGGGGGGGGCACGACTTACAGGAGGCAAAGGAGATGGAAGCTGTGCCTGAAGTAGGAGAGGAGGGGGCCTATGGTCCGCTGTATGGGCTTGTGGAGATGCTGCTGATTGAAGGTTAAGATTATCAGGGCAAGGGGATGGCAAGCGAGACCTTGAGGAGTGAGTGCTGCTTCCAAGCATACACTGCTGGATTAGTCTACCCTGATTTCTTAATTCTTCTACCAATTGTTGTAGGAGTGCAGTTTGAGTATCAGTAATGGGAGCTATTAGAGAGGTATGTGGGTGTTCAACATCAGGGGTTTGCACTCTCTCAGATCTGACAGGCGAGTGAGGTGTGGAATGTCCTCCTGAATGTCTCCCTCCGTGGGCAGTTCCAACTCCTCTGGCTCTTCCTCAGACTCATCCTCTTTCCAGGGTTGATAATGAGGACCAGTACCAGGAATATCTGCAGGATGGAGCAGTTGTTGTTCTGGTGCTTCTGCTGTAGGTTGCGACTGCTGATGATTGGGGCGGCAGTGGCTCAGTGGTTCATGTAGGTTGTCTACAAACCGGAAGGTTGCTGGTTCAATCCCCGGCTCCACCTGACCAAGTGTCGAGGTGTCCTTGAGCAAGACACCTAACCCCAGCTGCTCCCGACGAACTGGATGGCGCCTTGAATGGCTGACACCGCAGTCGGTGTGTGAATGTTGAAAAGTCTGTTGAAAGCGCTATATAAATGCAGTCCATTTACCATGATGTTGTAGGATGAAATCATCATAACGTGCGGAGAGCTGAGCCTGGCAACGTGGGCACTCATACTGAGACAATGAGGGCAGGGAGTGACTAGACATATCCACTGATCATCAATGAGTTCCGGCTCGAAGGACCATGAAAAGGAGTAGGAGGATGCTTAGGTAGCTAGCTTGAAGCCAATGGGGCTGTCAGTAAGAACAGGTCCAGTCTAGTCACGCTGATGTTAAGGTCTTTATTTTCCTTCCAAATCAGGTATTAGGTATGGGTGTGTATGTAGGGGTGTATGTGTGTGAGCGTGTGGTTTCTACAAAAGAACAGAATTACAATGATTTAGTTATCAATAAACATAACATTGAATTCACAGGAAATAACGTAATTTAAACAATGCATAAGGCCATCTACTCAAACTATAAATCTCAAATACATATCTTAATAACTAAAGAACATGCTTAAGCAGCAAATACAGCAAAATAAACACATTTAGGACAAACTTAAGAAATACAGAATAAAGTGTCAAACAAAAGCACTTACATGGTCAAATACACACACGCAGGGAAAAAACTAAGGAGAAAGAACTCAGTCCTCTGCACAGTGCATCCATGTGCACCAGAATGAAGGTGCTGTGGGCACAGGTGCAATTTATAGTGTCCTAATTGGCTTGAGATCAGGTGGGTGGGCACCTTGAAGCTTAAGGACACACAGCTTTTCAACAAATATGGTGCATGAGTTATAAGAGCTTTTAGGGTGAGTAAATGATGACAGAATTGTAGCTTTGAGTGAACTATCACTTTATTTTGTATATTATAAGATTGACAAAAAAAAGTTTAAGTATTTGGAAGTGATATGCTCAACTCTGGAATATTATCAGTTTGTAGCATTCAAGGTTCTTCAGAGTTCAACAAGATATGCCTGAACAAACCAGAAAGGGCATATCTAATACACAAACTCTGATCTTTTTCTAAACTCTGTGTGAATCCAATCCTGAAAGGCTGTACCGAAAAAAACAACAACAGGTACCCTAATGCAATAATGATGAACATGGAATGGGAATTGACCTTATTTATCAGTCTTACTGTGAACAATTCAACTGTAATTGATATTGCAAAGACAAAAAAAATAAAAAAGATAAACTAATTAATTCATGTTAATGATTTAATTAGCAATAGCATTTCAAATAGGTGATTGATATATGTTGCAATCAAGAAAGCATTAATCTGGCACAAAAACAATTAGAGCGATGGCATTAAACAAAACATTACCAACAATTCAACAACCAACATGGGTTTTTCAATGAATATCTATAGCGAAAGGTGGTCAATAAATTATGATATGATGCCATAATTAACATAGAATTTAATGTCAGCAAATGAGATGTACAGAAAATTACTTCTATACAAATCTACCAAAAAAAGTAACTTGCTGATATTTAGTTATTATCTAATGAAAACGAATCCATACATGTTTAAGTCTGCAGATACTTTTTTGAGGCCTCTGTAGACATATGCAATAAAAAAGTCCAACTTTTAGTGTTTTAATTTTGTCCCATGTTAACGTACAGGCAGTGAATGTCAACTGGGGGTTATTTTTCACATGCAAAGTTTTAAATCAGGATGAAAACTTAATTTATGGGATGTATGTCAAAACCTGCATGCCCAAAAATGTTGTCTAGCCAGGTTAGACAGCTCTATTAGGTTTTACGATACATTATTTCAAGCCATAGGTGAGCACAATAAATTGTTCACTTTGTTGAAAAACAGCTTCCTTTTAAAGTTGTTTTAATGTGTAATGTTAAGAATAAGTTAAAGGTCTCACGTGCATGTGCATGAGCTGACATTATCTGGTCATTTATCATTTCTCCAAACTAACCAAAACAGGGCGAGTCTCTTACTTTGCATTTGAACCCATTGTAAACAAGCAAGCTATGTATTTGAACTGATGTTTAATTAAGAGCTGTGGCACCATCAAACGCGTAAAAACATGCTTGCAAACTCATACATGCGTTGACTGTTCTTACCTCGTCCGGTTTCTGAGAAATATCAGTTTGATTAGGGGGTGTGTGTACTGTTCAAGTCCCGATTTACTGATGGATGTGACCCTTAATCTATGGTCCAAGATGTGCAGGTCCATCGTTCACTAGTCCTCCAGGAAATGTATTCTATGCAGTGCAGGTGGACGCGTTAAATAACGCAATGTGAGATCAGCCTATGCGATCTGCTACCAAACCGCTCGATCCTCGAGCATCGGGACGGGCACGCTGTTGCTGCTGACTGGTGCAAGAGACTCATTCGATGTAACTCGATTCGAGAACTAATTTGAAAGTGGATCTAAAAATGATGTTTACAATGGGACATTCAGTTGGCTTCCTCCAGGGGCGTAAAATCTGATTTGAATTAGTATATTTATTTCTTATTTAAGATTTTTGTAGAATATTATTTGATTTTTTTTTTACCTATTAAGTTCAAGAATTAACATTATAATAAATGTTAATAAATGAATAAATAAAATAAAAAACTCCTGTGTAAAATATTTATATTTAAAAAAAATCCAAAATGAAGTCATCACAAGTTATCGTGTTAACGCGAATCCGATCAACGCTGAGCAAAGTAACGGGTATCACGTGACAATTACGCTTACATTTCGCTTCGGCAAATATTCAAGGGATTATTTTACACCCGAGAATGGTACGGAGAAACTGCCAAAATTATTGATTGTGATTCGGAGAATTATTATTTAAATTCATTAAATCTGAAAACCTACGCGTCGCGAAGCCCCACCCACTTTGGAACACGTCGTTTCAAGCCATTCTACCAGCTCGTGTATTCTACTTGTATGGTTCGAAAAACAGTTGTGTCACACGCCCCCCTGCTCTTAAAGGGACAGCAGCATTAAAATGGCATGTTTCAAAAGGTAACCATCTGCAAAGCTTACGTTTTTAAATAAAGTGAAAATGACATTGGTAACATCAAAATTATTATAAAATAATAATTGAATATAGTGTAAAAAGAGACTACATGTCAACGTAAATTAATTCATCATTTATTATCCTAAAATGGAGTTTAAGATTTTACAACATATGGTGATAAACGTGTTAAATTTAACACTTTTTATTATTATTATTGTAAATGAAAAGCTATGCTGACAGGCAGTTTCCTCATGCACTCTAAAGGGCCAACTGAGGCATTAGAAAAGGAGAATGATGACTATAAAAACAAGACTGTAATTTTTAATGATATGTATACTTCACACAAAGGCACTGGGGTCTGTCAATGTAATTCTCATATTGGCTTTAACAATGGCACACTTTTGCACAACATCTTTCAGAGTTTAGGTCCTGCTCTACTCTAACACAACTGCCTGTCTACTTCTAGAAGGACCTGAAGACTTCAGAAGTGTATGAGTAGTCACAACTAAACAGTAGATCTCCTGGTGGATTGTGTATTTGGGATCATCAGAGGTGAAACACTTGATTTTACTGCAGAGGTGAATGTTCCATGGGGATCATAATTCTTGATTCCATCTTTCGGATAAGAGGCACTGTCAAAAACAGTAATAAACAAGTTTGAATTCCATTGAATTGAAATCCACCAGATGGCGACGTTTATAAAGAAAACACTTGGATTGTGCTTTGAATTGATTCGTATTTCTAGTATACTGTGTGAAGTATGCACATTTTCCTTATTCAAGTAATAACAAGAATTTCCAAATCTCGCTTTAGACTCATTATGTGACCAGACTGCCAAAAGTTAAGATATTTTTACATAATTGAAAATAGCTAAAAGCATTTGTTTTTCTATTTCAGAGAAAAGCAGGTTTCATTTATTGTTGCATATTAAAACATAATCTACCATTCAAAAGTTTGCAGTTTGTAAGACTTTTAATGTTTTTAAAAGATGTCTTTTATGGTGAACAAAGCTACATTTATTTGATTTTAAAGACAATAAAACCAGTAATATAGTAAAATATTATTACAATTTAAAATAACTGTTTTCTGTTTTAATATAGGCATTTTAAAATGCTATTTATTATTTTGGTATTTATGGTACAGCTAATTTCACAGTAGCTTCACATGACCCTTCAGAAATTATTTTAATTTGCTCATTTGCTGCCCTAAAAACATTTATTATTATTATTATTATGTAGAAAACAGTTGTGCTGCCTAATTTTTTTTGAGGAAACTGTGAATGTTTTTTTTTTTTTCAGAATTCTTTGATAAAAAATTAAAAAGAACAGCGCATTATTTGAAATAGAATATATTTAACATATATTTGAAATAGAAGTATTTTGCAACATTATAAATATCTTCAATGTTACTGTAAAAAAACATTTGTATAACTCTGAAAAGCAACATTAAAATGATATGTGCACATGTTTTTTATGCACTATGCAATATTGTATTTCACACACCCTCTGTCTTTGCTCTTACTCACTTGTATAGTGCACATTGACATCCCAGCCCTCTTTCAACCAAGCAGCATTTCTGGTCTCTTGTCTGGACTGCAGGTCTTTATAGGCTAAAACACGTAAAAAAATATTTTAAAGCACTTAATAATATGCAATGATCAGAAAAAGATATGAGCTCAGTTAAGGATGATCTTACCCCATAAATGATGAACAACATACAATTCACCGATCTGTGTGAAGAAGCCACCCACTGCTTCATTGTTTTCCTGTCTATATTTGATTGCTCGAGCCCTGGAACATTATAAAATAGATTAAATATGCAACATGGTGATATAATATCAGTATTTTTCCTTAAAGGGATAGTTCACCTTCAGTTGCTGGTCCCCACTGACTTGCATAGTGTGGAATACTATAGAAGTCAATGGGGACCAGCAACTGAAGGTGAACTATCCCTTTAAGTTAACTCTACAATTCACACACAAACTTACCAATTATTTCCCCATTCGATCATAGTTCCGGGCTTCATTCAGAAATTTCAGGACAAAAACAGAGAAAAAAAGTTAAAGGAAAAGCTCACACAAAACTTAACATTTGCTGAAATGTACTTACCCTCAGGCTATCCAAGATGTGACTTTGTTTCTTCATCAGAACCAATTAGGAGAAATTTTGCATTACATCACTTACTCACCAATGGATCCTCTGCAGTGAATGGGTGCCGTCAGAATGAGAGTCCAAACACACAACTCCAGTCCATCAATTAATGTCTTGTTAAGCAAAAAGCTGCTTGTTTGTAAGAAACAAATCCATCAAGATGTTTTTAACTTCAAGCGGTTCCTTCCACCAAAAATTTGAGTCCTCTATCCATAATAACTTAATCTTCATAGATCAAGCATCAATCCCAAGCATAAACAGTCCAAAACGGTTTAAACAAATGGGAGAAGACAAGAAGGGATATACTTTTTCACTGGAGGAAGCCTTATTATGGAGTGTTTTATCAGCTATTTGGACTTTCAATCTGACGGCACCCATTCACTGCAGAGGATCCATTGTTGAGCAAATGAAACTAAATTCTCCAGATCTGTTCTGATGACAAAAGAGCTCATCTCGGACGGCTTGAATGAAAAGGTGCATCTTTAAAACAGTATAATCAAATGCCATTTACTAGTAGTTGATATGTTCTCAGTTCATAAATGTTGGCGCCGCTTCTGGGCAGAGGCTCGTTCCAGAAACTAAACTCCAGAAGAAGCTGGTTGTGTCGGGAGATCAACATTTCACTCCTCTCTTTTCGAAATGCAAGGTACGCCTGCACAAGAAACACCGTAACAAAGGCCAAACAGTACAGTATATGCATTTTGATGTTTCTGCATTTTGATGTGTTAAATACCATATTGCTGTTGAGTTTACGCAAACACTCTGTAAGAGCAGGATATCCACCAGAATACCTCCAGAGATGCACTACAAACACAAAACAGCATGTGTCACTCTAGCACTGTAACAAGATACTGTACATAAAAAATCTAACAGATATTTAAACAAACCAAATCTGGTGCTTTAAATACAATGCTTTTTAAATGTTTGGGGACAGTAAGCTTATTTTTTCTCTCTTTGAGAGAGAGAAATCAATGCTTTTATCCAAAAATGATTCATTCATTGATCAAAAGTGACAGTAAAACATTTATGATGTTACAAATGATTTGAGTTTCAAAAAAATGCGGTTCTCCACAAAAATATTTAGCAGCACAACTGTTACATTTCTTGAGCAGCAAATCAGCACGTTAGAATGATTATGTGACACTGAAAACTGGAGTAATGACTCTGAAAATTCAGTTTTAAATCACAGGAATAAATTACATCTTAAAATATGTTCAAACATTGTATTATCACAATTTGAAATTGTACAGATATTTCATTATTCTTTTTAATGTTTTATGAGCAAATGAATGCAGCCTTAGTGAGCATAAGATAATATTTGTTAAAACATAAAAAAATATAATACAAAAATATGTTTTTCCATCTCACCTGCCTGATCCTGTTCACCGTACCAGGTGTTCCAACTTCCAACGACTTCACACGGATAATCTGCATCACGATGAAGTTCTTTCTGTACCTCATTCCTCAAAACAGACAGTGGGAGTAATTTAAACTTGTTTAAATATATCATATTAAAAAATGTCATGTGTTAATGTATTTGCTATTGACAAATGTGCATCACATTTAGACACGGAAGGCCTGCAAGTGTCATAGTGAAATCAAGACTCCATACTTTATCAGCATTATATACTGAAATTGCAAAATCAAAAGGGTGCTTACGACATTTTATTGTATGCCTCCATGTATTCTGGTTTGACATTGTGAACTGAAAAAAAAAACAGGATTTGAAGATGTCAGGAAAGACAAACGGACCAGTATCTTCCAGTGTTAAAAACTGTTTGTTCTAGATGTTGCACAGTAGTTGAAGTAAACATTTTGAATTGAGTAAAACTTATATCACTCAAATCAACCATTTAATGAAACATCACCCTCATTTTTCTAAACCCAATTTTCACAACCATTCTTCATACAGCTGGTCTCTTGAAAACAACAGAATTCCACAAATAAACACTTTGGAGGCTGATTTATTATAACAATTAATATAAAATAAGAAGTATAGGCTGTTTTTCTGGAGGAAAATTACAAGCAAGCACATCATTCATTCATGGGGATATTTTTAGCAATTCCTATCAACTATACTGCATGCACTATTTCTCCCAAGGCCTAAAGATTTGAGCGCATCCTTGAAGGTTTTAGATTCATTGGCTCACACTGAATCTCATAGAGGTTGCTGGTTTCTTTCTTGGAGAGCAGATTGGAGTGGGCATCTTTCCTGGCATCCACTTTGTGTGCAAACATGGAACTCAACCAGCCTTCATCACTTGTATTCGCAAAACCTCTAAAGATTCACAAATAATACTGTTTCAGCAAGTGATGCATCACAAGCTGCGATGCACAATATTATAAAAAGCTAGTATGCACACGTGACATTTAAAGTAGTGACTGCAAAGGCCAGCAGTGTGACAAGCTAAATACCATCTTAAATAATTATTATGCATAGAGTTTTAATGACTTAATATGAACTTTTATAACTTTATAGCTGACCTCCTTTTACAATACATACAGGGTTAAAATCAAAACAGGGTCAAAATCAGATGCACAATTAGATAACACTCCTTATTTTGTCAGTAAAAATACTTTTATGGTTTATTTTTTTATGGTTAAAATCTGCTAAAATATAAAAATAATTATAACAAACTTGATTTATAAAAACAAACTTACTGCAAGTTCCACTAAGTGCTCAAAGAAACAGAAAGTATTGGAATGTCAGGGGAAAAGGTTATTTCATGTGGAAAAATCTCGCAATATTACCTGTGCATTGTGGACGATAATTTGAGGAACTGAATTTATGCACTTTAAAAATTCTCTTGTCAGACTGCAGGACGCTTTTATGCAGCACATTAAGCCTACACTTTACCTTATGCATTCACATATTTCATCATAAAGCCCTGATGTTAAAAAGCAAGATTATGTCCATATTATTCATCTAATGCTCACATACTTAATATATCACTGAATGGACTCTAGATCTGCAATTTTTCTTGCATTGCCGATTAACTTTGCAATCATCTTGCTACACGCATCTGTCCGTGACAAATGCACATTACCTGGCCAGCCCTGTTGAATGCACCTTGTTAAAGAAATGCTGCTGTCTCTTGAAGATATGCAGAGACCATGCTGTCGCCATTCTTCTCCCGCGTTGTCTGTAGATTTGCGTCTACATGAAGCTGTAGGAGTTGCGACACGCGTTTGTCGAGTTAATGTTTGACGCGCGTGAACTGTTGGACTTAGCTTCTTGTGCGCCAGTTTAGAAACTCTTTATCCAGGGGCGCCCCCAAGGGGTGGCCAGTGGTGGCCACGGCCACCACTGAATAAACTCTGGCCACCCCTGTGGCCACCCCTAGCAGGGGCGTCATGCATTCATGATTTTTGAGGGGGCACATTTTTTTGGGGGGGGGGGGGGGGGGTCGGGGGTATAAGTCATTCTACGAAAGCACTGTATAACTGATATAGGCTTATTTATTTATTTATTTTCCTTTTTATTCAAAACAATTCCAAACATGCTTAATATATCAGGAAATATCTCGTTTCTCAAATATGTGTAGGTAAACGCGTTTTGCACCTTTATAGATTGCTATTTGATCAATATATGGAAATGTTGTGTAATCTATTAACTACACATAAAAACCTGACTTTTTACTTAAGTGCCATATCATGCCATAAAATATTCTTAATACGACTGAATTTGCATTTAATGTAAATTTTAATAACAATATTGTAAGATACTTATTTTAACACTTTCATTTTACAGAGAGTAAAGAACATTTACATTATCAAAAAACATTTTCATTCAGTCTAGACAGAGTTCAGGCACTCTCAAAAACTCCCATTAAAATCACTGAAGCACTTTACATTATGAAACGAATATCTTACTTACATTCGTAGGCACATCTGCACTTTTTGTTGTTTCTGATGAGAGAATTCGCTAAATAATTCAGTCAGCGAGCAAGTGAACAAAACACTGCGTTTCAGTGATGACTCTTCTGGGCGTCTCTGATTGGCCATTGCATCCATAAGCGCAACAGAATAGTTTCTGATTGGTTATCATGAAGCGTTGTACGAACGCGTCGGTCTCTGGCTCAGCGCCAGCCAGCGAACGCAGATTTGAATTTAGCAGCTGATGCTGTGCACTGAACGATATAATCACACCGCTGTGATTGTATCAAATATATAAAAAATATTATTCTGCAATTTTTTTTTTCGTTTGGAAGCTGCATTTAAAATCCACTTGGCTCAGAAATCTGAGGGGGCACGTGCCCCCTCACTTCGAATGGGCACGACGCCTCTGACCCCTAGGATGATTTTCAGTGTGTAACCTACTATAAATTTAAATGCAGAATGTAAATTCGTAATAGTTTAAGAAGTGTGGGAAAAAATAAATAAAAATGCAGCACATGCTGCAGCCACCAAAAAAGATTGCAGATTGGCAGCACCGGAGTAGTCCTCCCCCCGTCGCCCTCCCCCGTCCAAACAAATCACAGAGTGTGCACATACGTCTAGATGGTCTAGACTGGTTCGCATACGCATTTGTAGTACGTTCTTTCACTGGAAATTTAGAATTATCAAATTTTTCAAGATATGGGGCAGAAAATTTATAGATCTATATAGTTTATATAATTTCATATAGTTATTATCACACGAAGAGTTACATTTTTCTCTAAAAGTCAGCATAATTACAAGTGTGACATTGCTTTTATACAACAGTTCAAACAAAAATAATTCCAAACACAGCCACTGTTTTGCGTCTCTGAGCAACATGACAGTGATTCGTTCCTGAATAAATCAACCGTTTAAATGATTCGGTTCAATCGCAATGACTCACTTATTAACAGTGACTCACTGCCACCTACTGCTGGTTTTAATTTCATATTTACGGTACCTTCTTATTTTTTAAATAATTTCGAACATCAGTTTTCAATGTTTTATTTTTAAAATATCAAAACATTATTTATTAATTTATAACTGCAGGCTAAAGTTACCATGTCCCACAGAGCTGCATTAAACAGTGTGTAAAAACATCTCAATGGCACTTCAGATGCAGCTTCTGTTTTCTCTGCATTGCAAAGATCATTTTTGTTGATAGTGATTGCATTTGCTTGGTAACAGCCCAAATGCAAGTATTTGACCTAAAAGATGGTGCACACTTCTAGAAAAAATGGCGTAAAGGTAAAAATAAAAAATTCAGGAGTCATCTGTCAGCACAATTAGAAATAAGATATCAGCACAATTAAAGTGACATTATTGTCTATTTATCGTTATCGATAAAATCCCAGAAATACCAGGGATACCATTTTTTTGTCAATATTGGAAACCCTTAATTATTTTCTCTTTATTTTGGTGTGCCACCCCAAGATTTACTGTGGCCTCATCTGGCCACCCCTGTTAAAATTTTCTGGGGGCGCCACTGTCTTTATCACGATGAATAATCTGTTGATATGGTCGCTAATGTCATTAAAATCCAGTAAAAATAAAAATAAAAATAAAAAATAAATAAACTTAAAAAAAAAGAATAATCTGGTGTGCCTGTTGACTAGTTTTAAAGGTTTTCTGGGGGAAAAGTGCAGAATAATAATAACAATGAAATCTGATCAAATACAATAGGCCACCAGGTGTTTTTTTTTTTTTTTTTGCCTAAGTAGTAGGATTACTACAAATTAAAATGTCAGAATCTGAAAGCTTCTTATTCTAACCCCCTGGAACAAACAAACAAACAACAACAACAACAACAACAACAAAAAAATATATATATATATCCTTAACCAGGCTAAACTGGTTTGCATGACTTATTTGGTTTTGTGGTGTAAGCTGTCAGAAAATATGGTTATTAAGGTAATTATTTATAAGTAAGATTTCATGTGTGTGACATGAACATGACACCGCACTTGAATAGTCGTTTAGTTTAAGAAATTAGCTTTAGAAATACAAGTATTTCATGTAGTCTGGCATTAAAGGATACATATTATGCCCCTTTTTACAATATGTAATATAATTATCTGGTGTCCCCAGAATGTGTCTGTGAAGTTTCAGCTCAAAATACCCTGCAGATAATTGATATATAATTTTGAAAATGCCTATTCTAAGTGGAAGCAGAAACACTGTTTTTCATGCATGTCTCTTTAAATGCAAATGAGCTGCTGCTCCCCGCCCCCTTTTCCAGAATAGAGCTGCCCATTACAGCTCCTACCTGCTAAAAACATTCGTATGTTTATTATAATTTTTCACACGCTAAAATCATGCGTTTTAAACCATATATGTGAATACTAAATTAAGTTCTCATTCCCACACAAGTTTATGTTAAAAACACCGAGTTACAAAAACAGTCAGTTATGTCTGTGAAAGTTATTTTAGATATAGGCCTACAACATACAGTAAATAAATCTGCATACATACACTATCAAAAGTGAAGGAAATGAATACATGTATTAACTTGCTCAAATAAATGCTGTTCTTTGAACTTTCAGAGAATCCTGAAAAATGTATATCATGGTTTACACACAAATATGAACCAGGACAAATGATATCAACATTGATCATAATCTTTGAAATATTAGATGGAAATATATTAAAATATATTCAAAACAGTAATTTTAAGCTGTAATAATGTTTCATAATATTGAATGAAGTGTTGATCAAAAAAACGTTCTTTTAAAAACATTTTTAAAAATCTTACCGACCCAAACTTTTACACTTATTCTAGCTTTCTTCACACATCATCTCAACTATCTATTTTGTAAATAATATTCTAAAGTCTATGGTCACTAATGTCATCAATTCTTCTTCTTAGTATTATTCTACAGAACCGTTGTTCCCTTAATGCCATAAACCATGATCAATCAACTGTGACTTGATCCAATTTACCATGTGGAGGAGTGCGGAGCGAGATTCAAATCAGTTTAGAGTCTCAGTTTTTATGCAAGTTTAGATATACATTTGCAGTTCTATAAGCCTACACAATTACAATTGGATTGTCCAGAATGTGTTTTTGAATAAACTTCAACTCTTTTTAAGTGCAGCGTTAATTTTTCCACCATGTTTCACCTGGAGGGTTGGGAGTGTTTCTTTGGTGCTTTCAAATAAGTCTTCAAATTCCTGGTCCACACAGATATCCTACGAGAAACTGATGTTAGAGACAGAAAACCATAGGGAAATATGAGGAATGAATGGGAAAGATTCACTCACAGAGAATTCTAAAAACTCAGCTGCAGTTTCTGGGTTTGCTTGAACTGATTTTAAAATGGCGAAGCATCCCGCTGACTGCATTGGGTTCCTAGACATCTGGATCATACCGAATACCAACAAAATGAGTCATAACAAAGATAGAAATGTCATAAATCTCTTCTGGCGCAGACCTAAAAGTCTAAGCTTAGAAGCCATGCATGCTTCAATTATGCTTTGCTGTTACTATTCTAATCTTTCGTACTTTGAGAATTCGTAGAGTCGTGTTCACTTTGAGGCCCAGCGCTAAATGGATGGCTCCTTCCAGCGGTATGCGATTATAGCTGCGGACAAAGAAAATGTTTTAAGCAAGTATTTGAGACACTTTTATTCTGGTTTTAAGTTTATCAACTGTTTGCAACGTCTGGTGTTTTTTGATTTCACCACTGCAAATAAATCACGACTAACTATGCATTGTGTACTAAACTAATTTAGCAGACAAACGCTAAACAATTTCAACTGTCTACCATATCATATTTACGGCAATAAATAAAGAACTGCGTACACACAGAAAATAAGAGGTGAGTCTTAAAAAAATGGATTCGTTGGTGATGCATGTCCTGCATTCCATAAATACAGTTACAGTATAATATATAATCATACTATGACAACAGTACCAGATGTTCAGATCCTCCAGTGTATTGTTGTGTTTGAGTGCTTCCTCTAGAGCCACAGCTCCTTCTTTGCCCAGGCCATTGTATGACAAATCCAGGATCCGCAAGAAGATATTTCCCTTCAAAATCAAATCCAACAGAACTACTACGGTAACATGCAGAATTTAAATAAAAAAAGTGTCGTATTATATCATCAAAAAAAAAAAATGTTCTTGCTGAGGCCCACTTGTATGCACCAGGATCTATTAGAAATAATAAAAATAATAATTATTATTATTATAAATATATTTATATTATATTATAATTATAATTATTAATTAATTAATATTAATATAATATAATATAATATAATATAATATAATATAATATAATATAATATAATATAATATAATATAATATAATATAATATAATATAATATAATATAATTATTATAATTATAATTATAATTATAATTATAATAATTATATTATATTATATTATATTATATTATATTATATTATATTATATTATATTATATTATTTTTAGGCACCCCCTTTATTATTATTATTATTATTATTATTATAGCTATAACATATATTTATTTATTTATTTTATTTTATTTTATTTTTTGACCCTTAGAATGAAATAGGCTTTACTTTAAGAATTGTATTTATTTATTTATTTATTTTTTAATTATTAAAGTTACAGTATGTTTTCAAAAGAATAAATCGATTCCTAGTGATAAGACCCTTTTTACTGCATAGATGTTGGATCAAACAGCATTTTAATATTAGTTTTTTTTTAAAGTTATTAAATCCTGATTAGATCAATGGATGTTAGGCCAAAGTAAGTTCTTAGCATGAGTGAGTGACTCTGGCAGAGGATGGACTTTATTTTCCTCTTACCTCCAGGCCTTTAGCAAATTCAATGGCTCCTTTCCCTCGAATGCAGTTCCAAGCCAGATTGAGTGACTTCATCGCCGTGTTCTCAGTAATGGCAGCACCAAGGATTTCCCCTGAGGCGAGGAGAAAGATGGAGAAGAGCAAAATGGGGGAGTTAATGTTATTAATTCAGTGTGTTATTGTGTATCCACTTATAATTTAATTTCTGTATGATCTAACTGGCAAGTAACTAGTAATTTAGGCCCAAATTATAATGGTCCCTGTGTAGGTGACTCTTCCTAAAATAAAAAGTGTATAATGTTATAGAAGACTGGAGTTAAAATATATTAAAATGTATTGAAATATATTATTTTAAATTGTAATAATATTTCCCAATATTACTGTTTCTACAGTATTTTTAATCAAAGGAATGCCGCCTTGGTGAGCATATGACATGACTTTCGAAGATATTAAAACATTTCACTGAACCTAGACTTTTGAAAGGTGGTGTTACATTTCCTCAAACTGTTACCATTTTCAAAGCTCTTAAAGAAACAAATAAACAAAAACTCAATATAATCATATTTGATATACATAACTATATCAGGCCTTATTGACCACATCTGCAATGGTCACCAAGGCAGCCTGCCAAGAATAAGCAAGCAGTGTATGATTATAAAAAGAAAGCCATCACCATATGTAATAAGAACAGAGATGTGCCAGCGGAATCTGTTAATATGAATCATGGCAGGTCATGGAGGAGTTCCTCTTGATTACTATATGCAATATTTTATTGAGGCAATTCCGCTATCTTCACACTCTGTCATTCATGTTGACAGCTATGGGGCTTTAGGACTGTACTCTATATCCCTCATTATCATACTGAAGTTTCTGATCATTTCAGATCCGGCCCTCTGGATATGAAGATATAGTGCTTGTGTTGAAGCTGAATATCATTTCCTATTTGCATTGCAGTTAAGAAGAGAGCACTTAGCTATATAAAAAAAAATTGAATTTCCATACATTCCCACAAAAAGATATGAATAATCTCTAGTGAGCCAGATTTGAAGGTTTTTATCAGCAGGTTTCACCACTGACATAACATCCATTTATCAAAATATAAAAATATAACATTGTAGATAAAAGGTTTGTTTAAAAGCAAATGTATCACATCATTAGACAATATGCGTGTATCCACATCTCAATAAACTATTCAATGACATCAGAAATAAATATAATAAATATTAAATATAAATATAAAAATAAAGATGTTCATACTAACTTACTGTATATTAAACTGGATATTAAACAACTGTTCAGGTTCCACACACTAACAGATTTTCAACCAGAGTCTCGACTGTGAACACAGGAAATCTCGCGAGACTTCAGAATAAGCATTACGAACGATATGCAGGAAGAAATTGCAATGATAGTGTTTGGAATGATTTTCACAGAAAATTCACGTGGAAAAAAAGAAAATGGTTTTGGTGAAGTCGTGGAGACGGCGGGGACATGGTCTGTTCTCTCTTGGAAAAGAGATCTTATTCTCTTTGAAATTGCCTTATTAAACTTTAAATAATTGTTATCAGATCTTACATCATTCTTTAAGAATGTCATCATTCGCTTTCTGATTGGATATTGTTTCGTTTCACGTGATAATCTCCAGAGCGTGCGCTCGTCAATTAGAAGCACGCACTTCCTAGGGGTCGAGCGTCGCTGTCAAAGTGACGCCAAAATGAATGGGAGTCAATGGAATGCTAACAGCAGGTGGGGGTCCGCTAGCCAATGGCAGGATTTCTGATAGTCAATATTAAACATGTTGAATATTTACGATTCGCGATCGGGGAGGCTCTGGCGTTCTTCCGATCAGGTTTGGACACCTCTTTATGTAACCGGTACAGAACGTGTTTTGTTAAAACATATGTATTGTTATAATTCTCACAAAATTGTTTTTCCACATGCACCTGATATGATGCCTAAGTGTGTTGAGTACGTTTCCCCTTTAATTGCTGTGATGTCATCATGAGCCTACATAATTTCCTGTTATGTCCCCTCCTCTTCCTCTTGGCATTGTAATTGCATGGAAGAGGTGGGTTATTTTTGGCTCCTGCTAATCCTTATTAATCTTTATTTTAATTGTTGCTTTTATTTCTATATCTTCATTGCAAATTATGTGTATTATGTTATTTTACTTACCTGTGTGGTTATTTTTGTCATTTTGCCCAATTTAAGTTATATTTGTCTCTTTGGCCTAATAAGTGGAGATGAAAAGCACATGGTAATTAAATCTACGTCACATTTGTTTTATAGAGCAAGATAAGGGTGATTGTACTCAGAGGCTGTTTTTATGTGTTTTACATCAGGTATGTTTTCTCTGTATTTTTCCTCTTGGCATTGTAATTGCATGGAAGAGAGCAAGATAAGGGTGATTGTACTCAGAGGCTGTTTTTATATGTTTTACATCAGATCTCGGAGTAAAACCCAGTGGAACCGTCGCCTTTTGTCCCGTGTCTGTTTTCACAACGCAGAGAAAAGTGATTTTATAACTGGTGTCGCGAGCCACCGGTTACACGTGGTGCCGTGATCCTTCGGATTTCGCATGATCGTCTGATTACCGATCGCCGAAGTTGCTGCTTCAACAGACTACAGTGTGCCATGAAAGATCGCTGGATGTGAGAGTGTTTCGCCGTTCGCGGAGGCCGCAGTTCATTTCATCTCGTCCGATCTCATCATCAGAGTTCTATCTTCTGTTGCTCATATCACAGACGGTAAAGGTTGAACGGTTGCCCTTTTATGAAGTATGTTGAAAAACTGTTTTGACGTTTAGTAATAACGTGTTGAACTTTTGTTTTTTTTTTGTTTTTTTTGTACTGCTGCACGCTCATCACTGACGGGATATTTTTGTGATCGCATTTTTTTATTTCTCCTCGTGCAACGCTGTACTGAACTGTTCTTTGCGTTGCTGAAAGCTGAAGGACAGTGTTTTTGTGATCGTCATCACATAATTTTTTTTTTCCTCCCTGAAACTAACATTGGACTGTTTTGAGAGTCTAAATGAATATTTCTGCAAACTACATTTATCTGCATATTAGTTAAGTGATTTCAGTGTTTGTTTTTGTTTTTTTTTTCCTTCTCATTTTTCTTTTTGAAACTGTTATTGCATTTATTTATTTTTTTCCCTATTCGAACGGAGTCATGTTTGAGGACACTGTCAGTCAGGATAATTTTAGCCCTGTACAAAGACCTAGTGCCATGTTACCAGTAGGCAGGGGTAGTGGGGCTGTACTTAATCGTCCTGACAATATGTATGGAGTTTCTCCTCAATGTTTTGGGAGAGGGAGGACATTCTTGACTGCAGATATTGACCATGTACATGCATCTGATTCAGCTATTGGTACCTCAGGGAGCCCAGCTGCTTGCTCTACCCCTTTTGCACGCCCTAACACTGATCGTGCAGTTACCTCTGAGTCTTTGGGGAGTATTATTTCTGATTTGGCACAGAAAATTGGTGAAAGCATTTCAGCCAGTCTCAACTTAACACAACAGCCCAGCCCAGTGCAATCTAAGTCAAATGTACAGCATTCAGGTGAATGTTTTGATGCTTCTAATTTGAAAGTCATTGTCCAACATGATGTTGCGCCTCCACCGTTCTTTAGAGGTGATCAAAGTGATTCATTTACTGTACATGAATGGGAAGATTTGATGTACAGTTATTTGAACAGAAAGATATGCACTGATGAAACTGCCTCTGATCTCATTTTGAGCAGGTTAGCTGGAAAAGCGAGAGATGTAGTCAAAGTGTCCTTGCGCAGTTTCCCTGGGCCGACTGCTGCAGTGCTCCCCACCACCGTGTTCGATATACTGAAGCGCAATTTCAGTGAGTTGATGTATTCAAATATGCCTATGTCTGACTTTTATAACACCCTGCCTAGGGCGGATGAGAGCCCAATGGACTACTGGATACGGCTCAATAAGGCGATTGATGTGGCTGATGAGTGTTTGCGTAGACGGAACAAGTGTGTTGAGGACCCTGCTACTGAAGCTGTTATGATGTTTATCTCACACTGTCCAGATCCTGGCCTTGCTTTGTCTTTTCAGTTCAAGCCTGCTGAACAGTGGAGTGCTGCTGAAGTTCAAGAGCGACTGGATAGTCATCGCAGGACTCTGAAGAGAGCTTTTGCTAGAACTTCACGCTCCTTGCCTGTATCTGCTTGCCATCAGAACACCGTAACTGTCTGTGACGATTCTGTGTCAAGTTCTCCCAAACAGCCTGAACTCTCAAGCCAGATTCCAAGTTTAACTGGTCAGTTGAGCCCCAACGCTGCTCCATTTACTCCTGATGCTAGTATGCAGCAGTTGGTTGGCATGATGGACAAAGTTTTATCTCTCTGCACTGCCTCACTGTCCTCGCCCATCCCAAACTGTCCTGTCAGAACTTCAGACCCCAAGCCCAGTCTGAGCTCAGCATGTAGAGTATGTCAGTCTAAAGAGCACAGTACACATACTCATTGTATGCGCCAGAGGCTTTGTCGTAACTGCTTCAAACCTGGACACTTTAAGAGCAATTGTCCTAGGACGACAGGCCTTGAGCTGCCGCCTTCAGCCATTCAGTTAAACTAAATAGCCCATGTACGGAGGGGGATAACATGGGCAGTGGCGTATTTCCCCCAAAAGATGAGTCAGACCCACATGAGATTTTTGTAAATAGTTGCAAATTGTTGCCACCCGACAAAACAGTGCTGTATGTGGGATCTCAGAAAATTGATGGAGCTAGTGAACTCTTTTATGCCCCTGTGACTGTCGGTGGCCAGTCCGTGCTGAACGGTATGCTAGATTCTGGCAGCATGGCTTGCACACTGAGTATGGAAAGTGAATCCAAGTTGCGTGCCGATGGAGTTCTCCCTCAACCCTCAGTGATTCCTGGTAATGTGGTCCTGGTGGGCTGCGGTGGTCTGACTACTCAGCCAAAGTGCACATATGACCTGGAAATCGAAGTCTACGGGTTCAAGTTTATCGTACCAACCTTAGTAGTGCCTGGACAGAAGGATGAGTTCATTATCGGCAGTAATGTAATCAAATGTGTGCTTCAGAAGATGAAAGCCGAAAAGAGATACTGGGAACTAATTTCCTGCCAAAACAGCAACCCTGAGTGTGAAGAATTTCTTGAGCTCTTGAGCGGTGTTTCTCGTTGGTCTGGTCCCCAACCGCCCGCTAAGCTCGGCACAGTTAGGCTTCATCGGGCCGTTACCTTGCTTCCCAGGTGTGAGCACCTTGTCTGGGGAAAACTACCTGCAAACACTAATGTCTCCACAGGAAGCTCCGTCATCGTCGAGCCCACTACGTCACGTTCAGCGCCACGTCATGTTCTTGTTGGACGTGTGGTGACTCCTATGTGGGGTGATCGATGGGTGCCGATGAAGATCTTAAATCCCACCCAGTCTCCAATAACTCTTCGACGTAATGCTAAGCTGGCTGATGTGTCTCCTTGTTTGGCAGTGGAGGATGTTACAGTTTCACAAGATGTGTGCAGACCTCAAGTTCCTGATGCAGCTTTCCCCAAGCCTATTCCAACTGTTGATCCAGTGCAGTTACTGCATGAGTATGGTTTGGAGGGCATTGATATCGAAGGGTGTGAGGTCTTCAAGTCATGGAAGGAGAAGTTGGCAAGTCTTATCGTGTCCTATCGTGATGTTTTCTCCAGGGACAGACTCGATTGTGGAGAGGTGAAGGACTTTGTACACAGAATTCATCTGAGCGATGAGCGTCCATTTCGTCTGCCATATCGCCGAACCCCTCCTGCCCACTACCAGAAGTTGAGAGAGGTACTTTCTGAAATGGAAGAGAAAGGCATCATTAGCAAATCCGTCAGCGAGTATGCATCTCCTTTGGTAATGGTATGGAAGAAGGATGGATCTCTCAGAGTCTGTACGGACTTTCGCTGGCTTAATGCAAAGACCATTAAGGATGCTCATCCTTTGCCTCATCAGGCAGACTGCCTGGCTGCGCTAGGAGGCAATCTTTTCTTCAGCTCTGTTGATTTGACGTCAGGATTTTACAACGTCCCGCTCCATGTTTCTGATCGTCATTACACCGCATTTACAACACCAATGGGCTTGTACGAATACAACCGTCTTCCCCAAGGCCTGTGTAACAGCCCAGCATCATTTATGCGCATGATGCTCAGTGTGTTCGGAGATCTAAATTTTTCCAGCCTCCTTTGCTATCTAGATGATTTGTTGGTTTTCGCCCGCTCTGAAGAGGAGGCTTTGAAACGCTTAGAAGTAGTGTTTTCACGGTTGAGAGCTAGTAATTTGAAGTTGGCTCCGAAAAAGTGTCACTTTCTCAGGCGCTCCATCAAATTTCTGGGCCATGTGATCAGCGGATCTGGAGTTTCCGTGGATGAAGACAAGGTAGCAGTCATTTCAGCCTTTCAAAAGAATGATCTGATGAAGGAAGATAATGTCACACCTTCGCCTAAGAAACTACGATCATTTCTGGGCATGGTTCTATACTACCAGAGCTTCATCCCTGGCTGTACACGTGTCGCAAAGCCATTGTTCAATTTGACGGCCGGTCAAAAACGTTTGACGAAAGGCACAGGTAGCCGTAATCGATCTGGCACTTATCGGGAGTTGTCTCCCCAGGACTGGACTCCTGATTGTGATGTTGCCTTCGAAGAGTTAAAGAGAGCCCTTGTCGAGAGCGTGGTCCTGGCACACCCTGACTTTGAGAGTCCATTTATTCTTTGCACTGATGCATCGTTGGACGGTTTAGGGGCAGTACTTTCTCAAGTTCCCAGTGGTGAGGACAAAGCACGTCCCATAGCTTTCGCCAGCAAGTCTTTGAGCCGCAGCCAAGCCAATTACCCTGCACACAGACTAGAATTCTTGGCCCTCAAGTGGGCAGTGTGCGACAAGTTCAGTCACTGGCTAAGAGGTAATGAGTTTACCGTGTGGACGGACAATAATCCGCTCACGTACATCTTGACAAAACCTAAATTAGATGCTTGTGAGCAGCGCTGGGTTTCAAAACTTGCCCCGTACAACTTTAAAATAAAGTACGTTCCTGGACGATTGAATGTTGTGGCGGATGCGCTCAGTCGAGACCCATTCGTCAACCCAGTGAGTCAGCGACTTCTGTCCGAGCCTTACTCTGAACTACTGAAGTATGTACACAGTGTGGGAGATGATTCTGTGCAGAGGACATTCCATCTCACGTGCCAGCCACAGACACTTGAAACTGAACTCAATCTAAGTTCTGAGATCAACTTTTCCATGACTTCTGAGGATGTTTCATCTATCTTGTCTCTCTGTGATGATTGGGATTCAGGAGCTGCATCCAGAGCAACATCCGTGGGTAGTCATTTGACTTCTTCGATTCCCGACTGTCAAGACGTAATCCATGCCTTTTCATTGTCTGAACTGCAGTGTCAGCAGCACAAAGATGCAGTTATTTCGAGGGTGGTTTTCTATGTCCGCAGGAAGCGCAGACCTACCCGGCGTGAGCGTGCGAATGAGGATTTGCTAGTTTTGAGGATTTTGAGGCAGTGGGAAAAACTCTGTTTGCTTCATGGCATCCTGTATAGAGCTGTCAAAGATCCACTCTCTAAGCATAAAAAGTTTCAATTCGTCCTGCCTGCCTCTATGAAACAGCAAGCACTCTCTGGTGTTCATGATCTGGCCGGTCACCAAGGTCAGCCACGTACCCTGTCTTTAGCCCGCCAGAGGTTCTATTGGCCTGGGATGGAAAGTGATGTGCGTGATTATGTCAAGACTTGTGCCCGTTGTGTCCTGAGTAAAACTCCGGAGCCAGCAGCAAGAGCGCCCTTGGAGAGCATCAAGACCACTGCCCCATTGGAGCTTGTCTGTATTGATTTCTGGTCTGCTGAAGATAGGCGCAATAAATCTGTGGATGTCTTGGTAATTACAGATCATTTCACCAAGTTAGCTCACGCTTTTCCTTGCCGAAACCAGTGTGCTAAAAGTGTTGCTAAGAAACTCTGGGATGGCTTCTTTTGTATCTATGGATTTCCACAGCGTATCCATTCGGACCAGGGAGCAAATTTTGAAAGTGGGCTGATAGCAGAGCTTCTTGATATTGCCGGCGTTGACAAGTCACGGACTTCACCGTACCACCCAATGGGGAATGGTGGGACTGAAAGGTTCAACAGAACATTAGGTAACATGCTGAGATCGCTTCCACCCAGATCCAAGCAAAAGTGGCCACAGTTGGTACAAACAATGACATTCATGTATAACTGCACTGCCCATGAAACTACTGGGTTTGCCCCTTTTTACCTGATGTTCGGGAGGGTGCCGAGATTGCCTGTTGACCTTATGTTTCGAAGCGTGCTTCATGATGAGTCAATCTGTGATTACAATGACTATGTTCAATCTCTTGTCAGTGATCTACAGTCTGCTATGGCGCTGGCTCAAAAGAACTCTACTGCTGAACAAAAACATCAGTCTGATCAGTACAATAAGAGAGTCAAAGGATTGCCCCTGTCAGTTGGTGATCATGTTCTCATTGCCAACAGAGGCTGTAGAGGTAAACGGAAGCTTGCCGACAAATGGGAGCCCACCATGTATTCCGTTGTTGACTCCAAACCTTCACTGCACATTTACAAGATCCGTGACAAATCTGGTCATGAGAAAGTGGTACATCGGAATCTATTGTTGCCAGTTAACTTTCTTCCTTTGCCTTCAACTGAGTTTTCTGTTGGTGAAAGTGCTAGTGGTGGTCCTTGTTCCACACCTTCTCAATCTGTATGTGATTTGGTTGAGTCAACCTTACCTGTCGCTGATGATTTGTCACATGCTGAGTCCATGTCTGTCATTTCTCACATTGCTGTTTGTGACGATGATCGTACTGCTTCTTGGGTCTCATCCCATTCTTCTCAAACTGTTTCTGAAGCACAAAATGAGTTTTCTGTTGACCTTGACACTGTATCTAGGGCCTTTTCTACTGTTCCTGACAGTTCACGTAATCCTTTGGTTGACCATAACTCTGACGATCGTTACACTACCAGGTTTGGTAGAGTACTTAGACCTGTTCATAGGCTGATTGAGTCAATGATTCAACTCGAAACCTTACTTGGTGTGGAGTCTGTATCTCCTGTTATTCATGTATAGGGTTGTGTATAGTATTATACTATCTCTGGTAATACATCTCAACCAAAGTGTAATCTTCTCTATTTTATTGTGTATACTAATCCTGTTTATGTACTTGGTATGAGTTTTTCAAAGTGTAATGGGCACTTTGTGTATGCCTGCAAAATGTGTAGAAGTTTGGCCAACTTTCTCCATATTTGTATCCCTTGTTTGGGTAACTCTCTAGGTGGAGTCTTCACTGTTTTTTTAAAGTGTAGACCATGTAACTCAAGTGACCAGTGTTTTATTTGTTATGCTCTTAAGAATTTTTGTGTGAATTCTGGGGGGTGAGTGTAACCGGTACAGAACGTGTTTTGTTAAAACATATGTATTGTTATAATTCTCACAAAATTGTTTTTCCACATGCACCTGATATGATGCCTAAGTGTGTTGAGTACGTTTCCCCTTTAATTGCTGTGATGTCATCATGAGCCTACATAATTTCCTGTTATGTCCCCTCCTCTTCCTCTTGGCATTGTAATTGCATGGAAGAGGTGGGTTATTTTTGGCTCCTGCTAATCCTTATTAATCTTTATTTTAATTGTTGCTTTTATTTCTATATCTTCATTGCAAATTATGTGTATTATGTTATTTTACTTACCTGTGTGGTTATTTTTGTCATTTTGCCCAATTTAAGTTATTTGTCTCTTTGGCCTAATAAGTGGAGATGAAAAGCACATGGTAATTAAATCTACGTCACATTTGTTTTATAGAGCAAGATAAGGGTGATTGTACTCAGAGGCTGTTTTTATGTGTTTTACATCAGGTATGTTTTCTCTGTATTTTTCCTCTTGGCATTGTAATTGCATGGAAGAGAGCAAGATAAGGGTGATTGTACTCAGAGGCTGTTTTTATATGTTTTACATCAGATCTCGGAGTAAAACCCAGTGGAACCGTCGCCTTTTGTCCCGTGTCTGTTTTCACAACGCAGAGAAAAGTGATTTTATAACTGGTGTCGCGAGCCACCGGTTACATTTACACACCTCACACCAAGAGGAAATCTGATAAGATCCTCTGTAGAACCATCAAGATAATCGGGACAGAGCTAGGATTGTCAAAAGGGGGGAAATCGGCCAAAAATCAGCCTGATTATTTTTTGGTGTGTACCCAGCATTAGTGTAGAGGATTTTCCAGTAACTCTGTACGCACGTAACATACACTTTTGCCAGCAGATGGCGAAATCTGACTTTTCATGAGTGAGTCACTGAATCCTTCAGTCAGCAAATCATTCAAACAATGATTTATTCAGGAATGAAATGAGTAAGCCATGGAATCATGCATTTAATCGATTCATTTAAAAGTGCTTAGTTTAGCAGCGACTCGGAATTGGACATTGTTGAAAATTTTTAGCATTTTTCACCAAATATAGCAACTTTCTCATTGTTGCTGAAACTTTTATTAATGTTTTGTGACAAGGAGCTATTTTGGCGATATTTGATGATTTTCTTTGGCAGAATAAAGGCAGATATTCTGTCATTTGTAATTTCTTCTATTTTCTCAAGCGTATTGCTACATTACTGCTGTAGTCAAGCGGGAACACTGCTACTTTGCTCCGGGTCTGGGGATAGCACTTTGAGCATAGCTTAGCATACATCATTGAATCCTATTAGACCAGTACCATCGCATTCAAAAATGACCAAAGAGTTTCGATATTTTTCCTATTTAAAACTTGACTCTTCTGTAGTTATATTGTGTACTAAGACCAGCGTAAAATGAAAAGTTGCGATTTTTCTAGGCCTATATGATTAGGAACTATAATTAAATTCCGGCGTAATAATCAAGAAGCTGTGCTGCCGTAACATGGCAGGCACAGTGATATCACGCAGCCCCTGAAAATAGTCCCCAGTTAAAAGTTAAAAGTGAAAACGATAACACTCAATTTATTAACTCTGGGGGAGTTAGAGAATGAGTCTATTTCCAAAAAAAAGTGGAGTGTTCTTTTAAATAGAATCACAGTGGATTGTATTTTGTCAGTGGCTCTTTTGCAACAACATAAAGATCAGTCACAGGGACGAATATACTGCATGTGAATTTGTCCGCCAGAGGCGCTGATAATTTACATGTAGCGTCTTTGTGCTTCAGGTGTCCCGAGTTCGAGTCTCGACTCATGGACCTTTGCAAATCCTGTCCCCCTCTCACTTTCCCACTTCGCTTCCTGAGAACTTTTTGTCCTACCAAAATAAATGTGTGGTTGGAGCTGCTCATAACGGCAGCAGTTTCATTACGTCAATAATTTTTTTTTTTTTTATGAAGCCTAAAGGAAATTAAAGCCACAGATTCAATGAATTAATTTATGTTTCATTTAAATTGTGTACTGGGAGTATAAATAAATGTAAAGTACAAAAGGTTTAGGCTATTATTTATCTAAAATAAAAATAAAATTCCTCTAAAAATAAAGAATCAGTTGCATAAACAAAAGCAAATTAAAACAATGAGATCTAAATTTATTTTATATTTATATATTTTCCTTCATTAAAAAAACATCTCATTTTGCCCTGTTATTTTTTTAGTTTCATAGATTTAATATAGCAATGAAAATCTCCAATGGTTCCTGTCTAAGTAGGCCTGCCAATTGAGAGTCACTGCACTGGGCAACTTATCTTTTGCTTGGTGAACTGAAACTAAATTATCCCAATTTATGTCTAGACATTTTTATTATACTCTGTAGTGCTGTAAAATCATCAGTATAATCAACTGCTCAAAGTAAGTGAAACGGACAAATTTTTATTTAATTCCCATTGTGTAATACAGCAGTGAAGGTTAATGTTCTTTTTGCAATGCATGTGTTAGGTCAAATCTCAAGCTGTTTTTTCTTTTACTTGTTCTACTAAGTAGCCATGAAATTGTAGTCTTCCAGTCCAACCGTTACATGTAATCATTCAACATGTGGCAGCAAAATGCCTAGAAACCACTAAATGCAAATTTATTTGAAGGTCTGCAGTAATCAAGCAGTGAACTTTTCACATCATCTCAAACCTGCTATATCTCCAAATCTGTTGTGACTCAGGTCGAGGTGCTGAAGTTTCTGGTTGCCTATCAGAGCTGGGGACAGATGTCTGGCCGCTCGCTCGTCCAGATGGTTCCCAGAGAGGTTGAGAGAGAATAGGGTAGAGTTTTCCAACAGCATGCTGGACAGAGCCCTGGCTCCGTATTCACCCATCCGGTTTTCAGACAAATCAATTTCTGGGCAAGAAAATAGGTTTTACAGTTAGGCTAATATCTTGAGGGAGTTCTACAAAATCAACCGCACAATCATCAAAGTTTTGAAATGCACAGTGAATGATGGCTGTACGAAAAACACTGTGTGTTTAATAACTTCACATTACTTATGAAACAGTTGTACTGTAGCCTATGTTGTTTTGAATTGGATAACATATATTACATTTTCATCAGCAGTCTCTAGACATTTGAACCTCATTGTATATTTTTACCCAGAGAAGTCAGATAAAGTCAATAAAAAGTTGCTAACTTGATTTAGCACATTGCTAACATGTAGCTAGCATGAGTTAACACATTGCTGGCATCACCATGTGATGTATCCCAATCTTCAAGCAGAAGGAACTGGATGAATATTCTGAATAATAACAATACATCTACAATCTGATTTGTGATGCAGCCTGGAATTAAACACACCATGTGGGTTCTTCTGGCCAGAGGAGATCTGGCCCCCACTGAGCCTGTTTTCTCCCAAGGTCTAGAAATTCTTTACAGAACAATTGATCTTCGTTTTTGTTATCTTTGAATATTTTTTTTTACCGTGTTTTTTTTTTGCAAAGCAGCTTGTGAAAATGATCTGTATAAAGCGCTATATAAATAAAGGTGACTTGAGTTGCTGGCATGTGTTAGCATGTTGCTAGCATGATTTAACACTTTACATCTTCTAGCATGTTGCTATATTACTAGCATAATTTAACAAGTTTCTAGTACATTTCTAGCATTATCTTATAAGTTGATAGCATCTTTTAATATATTGCTAGCATTATTTCGAAAGATGTTAGGGGCCATTAGCACAACAATGTTTTCAGCCAAAAACAGGAAACTTTTTATGCATTTTGCCTGTTCGTTTACACAACAACAGCATTTCGAGGACTGAAAATGGGTTTTAAAGTGCAAGTTCTTAAAAACAGCACCGTTATTGCTTCTGTATAAAAACCCAATATGAGAATCTTTTAAAACGGTGATGTCATGTGCATGCATAGTATGTGTTTTATTTGTTTTATTTATACATGGGCAGTACGTGAGGATTTCAAAGGCAAGTGCGAACAAACATACACAACAGTGGAGTACATGGTATTGCTGTTGCTGCTCAAGAGTTTGCTCGGTTCATCAGCAAAGTGTGGATTTACTTCACCAAGATCACAACCAACAGTGGAGACGCATCATTCATCACTTCCCTAAAGGTAATGTTTACTAATAAGGTGACCACACCTGGCCTGGCATATGTAATACAGCGTTTTTGGCCATTTTCGTGGATATGTGTAAACGCAAATCATTTTGAAAACATTGTGGTATATACGTGAAACTTTAAAAAAAATGCAAGGGAAAAACATTTCCTTTTTTTACATGTTGCTAGTATAATTTAACAAGTTGCTAGCATGTTTCTAGCAGGATTTAACACATTACTAGCTTTTTTTAGCTTGTTGCTAGCATAATTTAACAAGTTGTTAGCATGCTTCGAACATGTTTTAACAGACTGTTAGTATTTTAACATGAAAACGTTTTCAACCCATGTCTATGGGAATTCTGGCCTGTTTGGAAATCCGATACGGGAATTAGTATGTTGGCTTTGGTATGCCAACAAAGAAATACACCTTGCAAGATTGCCTCGCAAGTTCCAGATTTGTCCAGCTCACATGTTCCTCTATAAAAAACATGATTAGATGGGATCAAACAGACTTGAAGCTCACACTACTAGTGAATCCCAAATAAAAGCCCAACTGAAAACAAGGCAGTGCTGTGATGTTATGTTATGTGCGGGACTGCAGAAAGTCACCTGTGATGTAGCAATTCTCTTTGAGCATGTCAGCAATGGCAGCCCCGCCCACTCCCTCCATCCAGTTATCTCGCAGATTCAGCTTCAGGATGGAGGTATTGGTTACCAAGGAAATCGCCAGAGCTTTGGTACCCTACAGAGGAAAGTTTTCAAAATATTTATAATTGTTTTGTTACCCTTATAGAATGCAGCAGTCTCTGGAAGTAAACACTTTTTCACTATAGGGGAATTGAAATTGAACAATAACCTTCGAAGACAGACCTACTGTGATCTATAAGGTTGTTAATTGATGGTATGCTTTTGTTGTAGCCATCAATCCATAGTGTTTCAACTTATTATTAAATAATTAATGTTTAACCGTGTAATTATTGGAGAAAAATTACATTACCCATGATTCTGCAATGAAACCTCCAGCAGAATCGCACTAGAAAAACTCTTTAGTGCCCATTAAACACTACGAATGACGCAATAAAGTCTCTTAAACTACCTAAATTGATTTGCATATTTTGCACATAATTGAAATTATACTGTTTCTATAGTCATTCTATCATCAATTGTAAGTCACTTTGGAATAAAACATCTGCTAAATGAATGAATGTAAATTTAGTCATCATCATCTTCAAATTAAGAGTTTTATATTTCTCCATCTTTTTATATTATTTTATTGTCATTCACAGTGCTTCATGGAATTGTAGTTCTTTCTCTTATTAAAGCTGTTAAGTACAGAGTCATGTACCTTTGTCCAATATCAAAGACTTTTTTTTTTTTTTTTTACTTCAAATCAAGTTTGAAATTATTTGATTAACCTCGTGGGTTGTTGGTTTGGTTTATGTCTTATAATTCTTTAACAAAGACTTAAAAAAAATTCTCTATGTGTAAAAAGAAGTGGGGAAAAAATACTTCCAAAATCAAGGCCGCTGAAAAAGAGGGTGGGCACTTTTGCACTTTATTTTATTAAATTATCTCTCCTTTAAAATCTGACATCAAGCGTACACATACAAACTACAATGCAGTCAAAAAAAATCCCTATTCGCACAGATCTGTGAAAAAGACTGAAAACACTGAATTATGGAAAAAGACTGAAAACACTGAATTATGCATGCCAGGCCAGTAGTCGGCGATGCCACTTACACAGACACTAACACTACATATGGACTGAAGACCTGCACGTGCACTGTAAAGCTGCTTCGACGCAATCTGTATTGTATAAAGTGCTATATAAATGAAGGTTACATGACTTGACATGGAGACGTTAACTGTATTGCTTTAAAAAACTTTCACTTTGAAACCCGTTTTCAAATCACTGTTGTTGTGTACTGTAAAGGAGCGGCCAAAGAAAACAGCTTTGTGTAAACGCCCCTTAAATCAGTGTCTTTGTTCTTACCTGTGAGCCCAGCCCATAATGCATCATGTTGACTTCACTCTGGTTCATATTTCGGAGGAAGTAGGAAACTGGAATTACATTTAGCAGCTTACAAGCCTCTTTGTAGCTGGACTGTCCTGTAGGGTCATATGCTCGTCTTTCATCTAGAACAGATCAAAATACCTCTCAGAATACATTGTGATGTGGTTGCTATGTGTGTGTGTGTGTGTGTTTTTTTTTTAGCAACAGTTTTGGGTAGTTACTTAGCCCAAGCAAGAGTCAAAGTTTGGAAAGTGTCAAAGGGTCCAGAGCCCCTTTCACTCAAAACTTTGTTTTATTTATGGTAATTTACTGTCCATCTGAAGATAATAATAATGTATAATAATAATAAATTTCTTTTAAAATGCACTTTTTTTTCTCTTGCACAAGAAAGATAAATATAAGTACAACCCGAATTCCGGAAAAGTTGGGACGTTTTTTAAATTTTAATAAAATGAAAACTAAAAGACTTTCAAATCACAGGAGCCAATATTTTATTCACAATAGAACATAGATAACATAGCAAATGTTTAAACCGAGAAAGTTTACAATTTTATGCACAAAATGAGCTCATTTCAATTTTGATTTCTGCTACAGGTCTCAAAATAGTTGGGACGGGGCATGTTTACCATGGTGTAGCATCTCCTTTTCTTTTCAAAACAGTTTGAAGACGTCTGGGCATTGAGGCTATGCTGGAGTTTTGCTGTTGGAATTTGGTCCCATTCTTGCCTTATATAGATTTCCAGCTGCTGAAGAGTTCGTGGTCGTCTTTGACGTATTTTTCGTTTAATGATGCGCCAAATGTTCTCTATAGGTGAAAGATCTGGACTGCAGGCAGGCCAGGTTAGCACCCGGACTCTTCTACGACGAAGCCATGCTGTTGTTATAGCTGCAGTATGTGGTTTTGCATTGTCCTGCTGAAATAAACAAGGCCTTCCCTGAAATAGACGTTGTTTGGAGGGAAGCATATGTTGCTCTAAAACCTTTATATACCTTTCAGCATTCACAGAGCCTTCCAAAACATGCAAGCTGCCCATACCGTATGCACTTATGCACCCCCATACCATCAGAGATGCTGGCTTTTGAACTGAACGCTGATAACATGCTGGAAGGTCTCCCTCCTCTTTAGCCCGGAGGACACGGCGTCCGTGATTTCCAACAAAAATGTCAAATTTGGACTCGTCTGACCATAAAACACTATTCCACTTTGAAATAGTCCTTTTTAAATGAGCCTTGGCCCACAGGACACGACGGCGCTTCTGGACCATGTTCACATATGGCTTCCTTTTTGCATGATAGAGCTTTAGTTGGCATCTGCTGATGGCACGGCGGATTGTGTTTACCGACAGTGGTTTCTGAAAGTATTCCTGGGCCCATTTAGTAATGTCATTGACACAATCATGCCGATGAGTGATGCAGTGTCGTCTGAGAGCCCGAAGACCACGGGCATCCAATAAAGGTCTCCGGCCTTGTCCCTTACGCACAGAGATTTCTCCAGTTTCTCTGAATCTTTTGATGATGTTATTCACTGTAGATGATGAGATTTGCAAAGCCTTTGCAATTTGACGTTGAGGAACATTGTTTTTAAAGTTTTCCACAATTTTTTTACGCAGTCTTTCACAGATTGGAGAGCCTCTGCCCATCTTTACTTCTGAGAGACTCTGCTTCTCTAAGACAAAGCTTTTATAGCTAATCATGTTACAGACCTGATATCAATTAACTTAATTAATCACTAGATGTTCTCCCAGCTGAATCTTTTCAAAACTGCTTGCTTTTTTAGCCATTTGTTGCCCCCGTGCCAACTTTTTTGAGACCTGTAGCAGGCATTAAATTTTAAATGAGCTAATTAAGTGGATAAAAGTGTAAACTTTCTCAGTTTAAACATTTGCTACGTTATCTATGTTCTATTGTGAATCAAATATTGGCTCATGTGATTTGAAATTCCTTTAGTTTTCATTTTATTAAAATTTAAAAAACGTCCCAACTTTTCCGGAATTCGGGTTGTACAATAATAGTACGACTACTAATAATACTAATAACACTAACAATAATAAAACTAAGAATAGTACTACTACTCTTACTACTACTACTACTACTACTACTACTACTACTACTACTACTAATAATAATAATAATTATAATAAACAAAAAATACACAACATAGAGCAAAAACATAAAGAATAACTGCTTGGAGAAACAAAACATCTCAAGGCATTTGAGGTATCATTGTTGTACAAATGGCGCGGGACAAGTTACACACAAATTTAAACATAAGGTTATAGGTTTACTATTATCACTCTGACTTATGAGTAAAAATAATACTGACACTTTCCTTACCAAGTACATTTAATTGATGCAGTCGATACAGAAAATAATCAATGTGCTGTACTCACACATACAACCTTACAGCTCAAAAGAGATGGTTTTTGAACTTTGTAAACCAAATACGACAACAATGTATCATTGTTTCTCATTGAGATGCGCAATTATCACGAATGTGGAAAATTCCCAAGCCATTCATTAAGCTATGCGGAGGCACACAGCAGTAATCTAGCAGATGGCTATCTCTAATAAGCTAAATAAACAGCCATCAGAGAGATAGTGAGAGATGGATGGAGCCGTGATTTATGTATATGTAAAGGAGTGTGTAGGTGTTTCGGTATCTGCAGAACAAGCAGGTGAAAAATGAGAGAGAGAAAGAGAGAGAGACCTGTCTGAAACTACAAGCATGACTCACTTCATATTCTGTGCCCCTTAGCTCTTTGACACCCTCTATCAGAACGTGCATCACCCACGTCTCCCCATCGGCCCACTCTTTCTCTTTCTGTCCGCTCATATTCACACTTTCACTTTTAATAAGAACTCTTACTGTGAAATCTGTCAAGCTCCAGGTCTGTGTCAAAATCTTCGTCACTGATGACACACTCTTCCTCCTGCTGCTGTCCATCACCTGGATGGATACCTCCACCTTCATCCACCTCATCTTCTTCATTCATACGATCTTCATCCTGAATGCCCATTCTTGTGCTTTGATGCTGGCTGGGCGGTCTAGAAACTCTCTGAGTAGAAGGACACATCTTCTCCTTAGTAATTTAAATTCATCAGTTTTGCAAAATTTGTTCTGTCATCCATCCATCGGTCTTTCTTTCTCTTTCTCTCTCTTCATCATTCTGTCCATCCATCCATCCTCTCTGTCTGTCAGGCCCATAAACCTTCAAACTTCAAAGGCTTTTTAACCATCTTTGTAAACTTTCACACACAAATTTCTGTTTCACTTTTGAATGGCATGCAGCCTTACCATTCGCAAGCCATTTTACTTTTGCAAAGTGACATATTTACAAGTGAAACATACCGTGAGGCAAAAAAAAACAAAACATAGTGTATAACTTGATTTTATGTATCAGGAATTTATTGGATTTTTTAAACTGGTCACATACCAGAATGACGCCAGATGGTTTGTGGTGAGGGGTTGCAAAGTTACTGTATGTGCCCACTGGTGCTGAGATGAGCAGGCATTTACAATTCATTCTCTATTGCAGCTGAGCAACAGGCTCATGTGTGGGATTGACAGCGGAGCGAAGCAAGCAGTGAGAGCAATGAGATGCAAAAAAAAAAAATAAAATAAAAACATTTTATCAAAATATAATGCTAGAGCAGGAGTTTCTGGTGGATTATTATTATTATTATTATTTGTATTGGGTTCACTCAGGCAGCATTTATTTTACAAAAAATCAAAAATATTATCACTTTCACTATATCCTAAAATCTCATTGGCTGAAAGGATATGGAAAGGAACATGTTCAATTTGGCCGAATGACATTGCGCCCACTCACCCTCATCATTTGTTTTCTTAACACAAGCATATGAAACGACATCAAATCTGAGCAGGGACACTCACTTGGCCATCCACACTTCCTCTGCTGTAGAGACTCCTGGGTCTGCTGACCGGCCTGCTTGCGATTCCTCCCAAATCATCTTCTTTTCCACCTTCATCTCCATCATCTTCACACACTGATGGAAGAATACTTTCTTTTGTCACTTTTTTGCCCACTACCATTGTACGTATGATGTGCGAGTTTCCAAACAGATGTTAAAACCAAACTAAATCACATTTGATTTACTCTGGTTTCCCAAGCCAGACAGGATCGATATCCTTAAAATCAAATCTATGAGAAAGCAAATCAGTGCAGTACTGTCTCCTGTTGCCCCAGACTAACCTGCTCCCTGGGAAGGTTGTATTTGACCGACAGTCACTTTGACTAATTGCAGAGCTGCATTTTTGGACAGCTCATCCAATCAGCAGTGGAGCCTGAACAGTGAGGGGGGGCTATTGTTCAGCTCATTTGTTTTGTTGACTGGTTGCCATGGTGTCATGGCACTAAGTCTTATTTTGCAGTGAGTGGTGAGAGAGAAACCATTATATAAAAAAAGAACATGCACCATCTCTCAGTACACTGCTCTCTATAGAAAGTTATAATTTATATAATGTAATTATAAAATTGACTTGACACACAAAAACACATCATTTTATGGCAAAATATATTCATGTTTAAATAATAAATTTAATTTTATTTAGATGCCAACTTGAATATAAAAGTAAAATAATCAATCGCTTTATATAAATCACACAGACATATATATATATATATATATATATATATATATTCACACACACACTAAAAGTGATTCATTGGCACGTATTCATTGTGGAACCATTTAAGTGCTACAGAACATATCTTTAATGGTGCTATAAGAGGAAGCCCATTTCCTCCTTAGATTTTAGATATATTACTCCACTATCATATTTTTTAAATGAATGGGAATTTACTACAACGTCAGAAGCTGTTTTGAATCACTTTTATGCTTTTCTGAGGTCAAAAATTTTTGTGTGGGTGCCCTGGACTATTTCCTTTTAAGGGGGCAAAAAGGATGAGAATTGTATTTTAATATTGTGTTTTAATCCTTTCCCAAATTAATACATACTGTATATTAAAAATAAGATGATGTCTGATACTCTTGGCAACACTCTCTACATTGCCTGTGTTTTTCCATAGAAATTCAATAGCTAACCAAATTGACATTTCAATGAAATTAAAGTAAAAGTGCAACCTCGGACAAATTTTCCATTCACATATCCTTTCATGTATCACAAATGTCTTAAACATCACAGTGCATATACACTCAACATTTCCTCCCTTTAGAAAGAACAGCAAAGACCTTCAAGTCTTGACATACAAATGTTTTTATTATTAAGTAGATGCAAAGTTCTTGCAGTATATGCATTAAAATGGCAAATGTTTCAATGTGCGAAGTTCCACAATAGAAGATTCACAGCGGAAATTGATTGGAACGGTTTCTCTTAGCAGCAGCAAAGAACAAACAAAAAAAGAAAAAAGAAAACCCCATAAGCTTCTTCTCTGTCCAGTCACAGAGGAAGGACGCAATCACAACAGTTAAACAGACACGGTGCAGGATAAGACAAAAACAGGACGGTAACATCATGCATTCAGAATAATGCTTAGAGTTCCCCCAAACTAATAAGACATCATATTTACGTAATATTACAAGCAACTCAGAGGGACGAAACCAAATCAACACTCATAATCAAAATACATTCTTAAAAAATTCTCATATATATTTAGATATTTACTGATTTTAATATATGCATGTGTTTCTTTTTTGCCCAACTTTTTGTAATCACAGAGTTTATACGGTGCAAAAACCAACTGCAGGGAGGGAAACATTCAGTGTTAACAGTGTATATAGAACAAGAATATTCTCCTACAGAAAGACAACAAAAAGCAAAGCCCCTCAAAATCAAATTACTTCATGTAATATTTTTCATGCCAGAGGCCACTCATAACTCAAAAGTTTACAAAACAAATCAGAAGCAAGCTAGGATCTAACTGAACGTTTTCTGAAAGCAAAACAGTGACTTTTATTAAAGGATTCATCGCCAGAAAACTGTCCTTTCAAAGCCATCAAATAGGCATTGCATGCAAAAATGAACTATGCGCCGCATTGATTTTTTGCTTTTTGTTGCAAATGTTTACCCTTTAATATGAAACAACAACTACAACAGACTTTTTCATTTTAAAGAAGAGATCCAGTGCTCAGTTTGAAGTCAAAGAGTAGGGTCATCACATGTCTCAGAGAAACAGGGAAGAAGGGATGTAGTGGAAGTATAATAAAGCAAAGCAGGTCCATCACCTCTTTCATTTTCATCAGCTTTTCAAGGATGTTTCATAAAAGAACCAGCCTAGAGAGATTTTTCAGTCTCCTGAAAAGCCTTTTCTTATGGTTAGCTTGAGATAAATGCATATTGAAAAGTGGTCTCATCATAGTTTGATCAATAGTAAAGCCACTTTATCTAGTTTTGTGTATTTTTAAATATTGTATCAGAAAATAATAATAACCGAAAGAATAATTATTTTACTTAAATTCTATTGTAATTCATTCTATATTGAGGGCTAGTTGTTAACAAGACAGATGCTTATGACTAGCCTCGGGGGAATATCTAACCATATCTTATGACTCTTCAGCACGTTCAGATGCATGGTAACCAGTGTGCCATCAATTAGCGGTGTGTGTTTCATTTAGAAGTGATAATAAACAGAGCATGGTTTTGTACAGGTCTAACTTAGAAATGCTGACATATCAATTAATTCTCAGTCGTCCAATAGTTCTTTTCACATTTTTTTCACAAAAAAAAAAAAAAAAGTGTACCATAGTGTTTTTAAGATAGTTTGTTTCTGGGTATTTTCTTTCTTTTTTTTTTTTACATTTTATATTCAATATTATTATAACCCACTGTACCCACTTATAAGGCCAAAGACAGTGTGAACTAGTCCATGTTTGGTTCTTTTAAACAGACTCACTTTTTGTAAATACTAGCAGATCCTCTCTTTTCAGCATGAATAGAGACTTGGTCTTTCACCAAAATGTGCACAATAACCCCCGAGACTCGCTAACCTAACCAAAAACGTCTCACCTCTTATAGTAAAGTCAATATTTATGCATGTTTGCACATGAGGAAAGCCACTGATCTTGCTTACACGGAAAAAAAAAAAAAAAAAAAAAAAAAAAAAAGGCAGGCCATCTCTAAGTGCACGCAGTCCATTATTCAGGACAAAGCATTAAGACACATAAAAAAGTGCATTCAGAAATTCAAGTGAAAGGTACTTGTATTAATGCAGATTTTGATCATAGAGATGCACATCAAACAAGACCTAGCAAAGAAAAATATTCCATTTAAAAAAAAGAAAAAGAATTTTCAACAGAAAAAACTTGGCACAGTTTTTGTGAATCATGGTTGGTGTCCCATCATGCTTCTGGTTGGCTGATTGGAGCATGAACAAAAACCAGCGATATGGGTGGAAAATGCGACTATGAGCAAAACACCCTGTAAATGAAAAAAAAAAAAAAAGATTAAAGAAGATACAAAGAGAGGACAAAAAAAATCAGCTTTGCCACCACAGGAATACATTACATTTTAAAATATATTCAAATAGAAAACAGTTAGCCTATATGAAATTATAAAAACTAACTGCTTTTACTATATTACTATCAAATAAATATAGCCTCGGTGAGCATAAGAGACTTCTTTAAAAAACCTTTTTTGAAAACATTACCAACCCAAGATTTATGCACAATAGTGTATTTCATATTTCATGCCATTTTTCCATTTTACGCAAGTAAATGTGGGATGTAATTGCAATTAATTTGATTAATCAGTCCGCATATCATGTAACTAATTCCATTAGAAATAGTAAGCAATTGACAGCTAAAAAATAAAACCCTTTTATATTTAATATACATAATTAAGCTCACATTTCATTGTAACATTATGAATTCATTGCAACATTTCATGACAATATTTAATTATCTTGTTATATTTATTTATTATTGCCCACTATCCAGAGTGCCAGATGACACATGGCAAGGGACCGTTAGGTAGCTCTCGTCCTCCAACACAAGGACTTTCTTCATAAAACATCAAAATAAGTGACACCTCTCACAGAAACTATGGTGGCCATCCAGCAAAAAGGCCAGTTAAGCGCACACTACGGTTAAAGCACTTCTCCCTCTCTCCAATCTCACAGCGAGTGTGCGATGAACAAGCTCTTATCTGTGAGAGCACAAACAGAGAATAGCACAGCCACTCTCTTCTCACTAATCCTGTTACGCTGCAGCCTCTTCTCAGCCTCCGTCTCTATGGTTACAGCAGGCATTCAATGATGCTGGTCCAGAGGCTGTATCTACAGTAATCTACACAGCGCAAGGTCCTCCTATAAGCCCGGATAACCCAAGGCGACTCAAAGAGAGAGGAGTATGGATGGAAAATAAGCAAACAAGACTTACTCATCTGTGTCTTTCTTGCTCTCTTCGATGAATGCAATAGACTCCGACCTTAGACGGTTGGTGACCTCGTAAGTGCGCAGGGTAACACCGAAAATATCCTCGTGGTATCGATGCTCATCCTTCAGCGAGAAAAAGGAGAAAACAGTCTGGAAAAGTAACTGGAACATCTCTGATGACCAAAAAGCACCACTAACTACAGTTCTGTCAGGACTACTATTGTCAAAATGATTGACATTTGGCATGCAGTTTGGATTTGGCGGTATGGTTCTTTTCTGGGCAAAAAACTCCCTGCCCATCCATGCAGCCTGTCATGAACTGACCTCAGGGTAAACAGAAAGGAACATGCAGATATCATTAATGTTCTTAATGATATTTAAGTGTTCAAGATAAAAGGAGTCAAGATAAAAAGGAGTCTAATTCAACAAGGAATATCAGAAAGCCAAATCCTGACTGTGGCAAAAGGAGGAGTTGGGGATGGAGGAGGGTAATTTGCTCTTGACTAAATGATAAAGCTGTTGAATATTACTCAATAGACCATATATAGGAATGCCGTGATAGGCGTCATATTCCTCCAGGTAGATGTGGATCAACTGAGAGTCTGCCGATGCAAGCTTGACTCACTTGACCTGCCAGAACTAACGCTATATGCTTTATTATAATGTTTGAGAAAAAGTGGGATACAGCTCTTAGTTTTGCTGATAACTTATCAATTAATAATTAAATAATAAATAGAAAATGTAACAATTTAATTTAATTAATTTAAAAAATAAACAAACTTCTTCGATGACCTTGTACTTGATTTACCTTTGCTTACGCAGAGAGAGTTTTAAATGAATGGCCAAATAGCACCATTAACTACAGTATAAGGTTTGGGGGAAAAGTGTGATCTAACTCTTAGTTTTGCTGATGAAGTGTTGATTACTCATAAAATGCTAAATATAAATGTCCAAAAATTCCATTCAAATAAATTATATATAATGTTGATTATATATATATATATATATATAAATTAAATGTAATATATATAAGGTCAGTTTTAAATTAATGGCCGAATAGCACCACAACCAACTACAGTATAAAGTTTGCAAAAAGTGGGATCTAACCCTTAGTTTACTGATATAAAAGCCAGCATCTTCCAGAGACATGTTTCCATGCAGTTTAAAGATCTGCTGGACTGTTTTCAGTACGTCTCCAGCCATGGTGACATCTCCACAGACGTAGATATGTCCACCTTCTTCTCTCAGACACTTGTAAACAGTTTCAGACAGCTGCTCGCGAAGCACATCCTGGACGTATTTCTGAGAGGAAAAAAAGAATAAGAAATTGTGAAGTAAAGGGATAAACTTATCTAAGAGCGTAGTTCCCACTGTTATTTGATCAGTCAGAAATGCTTTGCCTTGCTCTGTGAATTAAAAAAAAAAATAATAATTTTGAATTTGAAAATCAAAGACTTTCTTCAAAAATTTCCTTTTTTTAATTTTCCCATTAATCTCTATTATTAACATGAGCGGCTAGCTAAATCCTTACTAATGCTGGAGTATAAATGGATTTTAAATATCCTCACTAATATTTGCCAAGGCATTATATTCTAACCTTTGGTTTCCCAGGCTCTCTGGAGTATGCCGTGTAAAGCTCTTTAAACACTTCCTTGTTCTTGGCCTGGATGGTCTCTTCCTTGTAAATGTGGTCAATCTGTGACTGCCGACAGCCGAAAACCAAGATCATGGGGCATACCTTAATTCCTGATTAAATAAAAAATAGCAAAATTAAGATTTAACTCAATGACAAATGCCAAAGTATGTTACTTAAAGTATATGTAATAATGTTAATTATACAAATGTTCAATTAATAAACAAACGTAAAAAGGCGATTTTATTAAAACGTTTGAATGCACCATTTAAATTACAATAAATTACATCAATAAACAAAATAAAAGCTTAAATTATATACCTTAAAAGCTTAAAATATTCATTTTATTCCACAAAAAGTGAACATTTAAATTAATCATTTAAATTTGAGTTTGCAAGTTCAAATTACATAAAATAAAAACTATACATGGATGGATGGATACACACATTTTTATGTAACTCTACAAAAACACTTATAAATGTATTTGGTAACAAATTAATCAAACAAAATATGCTTTTCTTTCTCAGAACTGTTAATTTATATGCACTATTTACATTCAGATGCAACCAAAAACCTACCCTTGTTTTCAATATCATACAGTCTCTGTTGCCAGAAGCTTCTGAATGGAGCAATTCCAGTGCCTGGACCAATCAGAATACATGGAACCTGGCTGTTTTTTGGCATTCGGAATGTTGGAGCCCTGAAACAGAAAATCCTTTGATTTAAATCAAGTCCACAAGAAAACCACCATTAGTGGACATATTTAAAAAGTATAAAAATGCTTTACCCTCTGACAAAGCACGGCACCGTATCGCCTTCTTCCAAGCTATTGAGCCAGGAGGAACACACTCCATGGTGTATGGGACCTTCTCCATCTAGCCAGAATAAAACACACATTCCTTTAAGCTGACACCCTCTGACACCAATCTAACGCTTAACAATTTAGGACTTTGCAGGGCTGACATCACTTGGTTCAAATGGAGTGAAATTGCTATATTTTAGCAGCAATCACACCATTATGCACATAATTACATGTTTACAATGCATTTAAAATGTGGAAGAGAAATTAGATCACAGTTTCGCGCATGTTAACTAGAAAGGCTTAACAGAAAATAAGCAGATCTAGAATTAATTTGATAATTAAATTTTTATGTACTCCCTATCGTTAAAATAAATGAGCAGTTATTAGATGAACAGTCAGAATCAGACAAATACCACAGACAACCAGCCCGGTTTCTCTTCCAACAATACACAATTCATTAGGCACTTCAGTCAAATTGTTAATTAAGTTCATAGTCTCTTATTAATCACCCAATTATTCACACCATACCGCTGTTGGGGAAATTGGAGTTTTCGGGCAGTATTTCATTGTAACTGTTGAAAGTGGAGGCTGTTTAGTGTGACTCTCACAGTTTGAGATGAGTGACAGAAGCACTGGAAACGTTTTTAACACCGTTAAGTGGATTGCATTGGTTAAACACAGCATCAATTCCTGTTTACACCTGCTTTAAACCATCTGGTGTTTAAGTGATGCATTACCAATAACACCTGGTACAATCAGCATCTCAAATTTGTCTCCGGTGACCATCACCTTTGACAACCATGGTGACCATCACCTCTGCATACTGATCAAGCAAATAAAGCAAAATGAATGCAAGAATGTTACTAAGTTTGTGGTTAAGTATATTGTGTTCACCAAGGCTACATTAATTAGATAAAAATTCAGTAACAACAGTAAATATAGCCGCGTTTCCACTGCTGGAACTTTATCCAGGAACTAAGGACTTTGGGCTGGTACCCTGTGGGTTTCCACTGCAGGAACCAGGATCTATATAAAGGTCCGGGTAAAAAAAAAACTGCCCACGAGATAGTACTTTTTCAAAGGTTCGGAACTTTCGGGGGTGGGACTTGGGCGCTAAACATGCTGATTGGTTGAGTTTACGCAGCACTGTGATTTCAACGACCATTTATTCGGATCATTTTCAAAATATAACTGTTATTGTGTCATGAAATGTAGTTTTAAAAGTATTTCAGGCAAGAATGTAGTGGTTTATAAAGACAGCGCCTATTTAAAAATGCGTTTCGCCAATATCTGAGATTATCAGCTCCACGCGATCAGTGCTCATGTTTACCGATGAGAGCAGTCTCGACTTGGCTAGTCCTTCTGACATTTGCCACTGGCTCTGATGTCTCTTTAGGGTTTAAACAAAATATAATTCATTTTGGATAAATCTAACAGGTAATCTTTGGTCTTTATTCAATTTATCTATATGTTAAAAGTGACAGTATTTTACAGTAAAATTACATATGATACATGTTTTTTTCTCCATATATGGTGTAATGTAAATTACAGTTACCAATTAGGTTTTTACTTTAGCATCTTTACAGTCTTTGTTTACAGTCATTATTAAATGAGACATAACTAAAAGTACTATTAAGAGCTATAAAATAGCTATGCCTTAGGAATCTATGTTTTATTTTTAATTTTTTACCTCGGGGCCGATAGGACACCACTGCCACAGTGAGGTGTATCTCTCCTGGATGGAGGTCTGGAGAGGAGCTGATGGAGTAGTATCGTGCTTGTATGAGGGGTAGCTGTGTCAAGAGAAGGGTGGAGGGGATCTGGAGGGATGGGAACTCCTCCAACACCTCCACAATGCTGGGATTATTATACCACTTCCACTCCTCATACTCCTGCAAACCCTGAGGAGACACAGAATGAAGCAGATAACATCATTAAGTTCCCAGTAGCTCTGGTTTGGCACATATACACTCTGGATGAATGGCAATGGCTCAAAACATTCTGTATGCAACTTGTGCTGTTAAATCTAGTAAAAAAAAAAGAAAAGAAAAAACCTGTCAACACTCAAATTTGCTTAAATGTGTTAGTCATGTGATTGTAAAATGAAGCCAGATAGATATTTTCTGATCTCTTCTTAAAGGGAAAATTCTGTCACCATCGACTCTGTATCAAGGCACTGCATTTTTCAAATATAAAAGGTTATCTAGCACAATGGCCAGGCTGTTCTTTCTCATTCAACAAAGCTACAAAAAAGGAACCAAAAACTGCAGTTTATAGAGACTGTATACTTCTAATAGTCATGTTTACTTCAAAAGACTAGAATATACAGCGGCGTGCAAATCACATACTTTACAGTACTTTATTTTTCTGACAATTTGTTCACCATATAGACTATTTGCTTCAAGAACAACAAAACACTACCATTACTACCTTACTGTGACTGCTTCACAAAAACTCAATGGCAAGGAACTATATGGATGTTAATCTGAAAAGCTGATGAAGCTGAATTTTAGAAATTGGTACTTTTATTCAGCAAGGACACTACATTGGTCAAAAGAGACCGCAAAGACATTTATAATGTTGCAAAAGATTTCCATTTCAAATAAATGCTGGTCTTTTACACTTTCTAGTCATCAAAGAATCCTGAAATAAAATGTTTCACAGTTTCCATAAAAATACCAACTGTTTTCAATGATGATAATAAAAAAACATATTTCTTGAGAACAAATCAGCAAAATGGATACGCTTCTGAAAGATCAAGTGACACTAAAGACTGGAGCAGAAAATTCATTTTTAATTCATTCATTTGACATTTTTTTTAATATATATTCAAATATAAACATTTATTTTGAATTGTAATAGAATTTCACAATATTACAGTTTTTATATATTAAATAAATGAAGCCTTGGTGAGCATAAGAGACTTCTTTTAAAAACATAAAAAAAAATCTTACTTGCCCCAAACTTTTGAATAGAGCACTTTAAATATACAAAAGTATAATTGTATACAGGCAGAGAGAAACTGTGGGGAGTTGCCATCCTCACTGATGTAAATTCAGCTGAAAGAATGTCTGCAAAGAATGTGTCAATGTCCCTCTGTCTTTCTCCTCTAGCTCGATCCATTCCTTCATCAGAATCATCTGAACCAGAAAGGATGGCTCACTAACTAAGCAGCCATTTTTTAGCAACATTAAAGAGTGTTTCAGTGGAAGGCAATGAAAGAGAAATATTTCCATGTCTTGGTGCTGACACTGAGAAGCTCGTGTGAGAGAGAATAAACTGGCACGGGAGGGAGAAAAAAAGGAAGTAGGGAGGAGGGGGTTGATTTTCAGAGCTAATAAGTTATCAAACTGAGAAAATTACTGCTGATTTGAGGCGGAAAAAGCAGGGACGCATGTGGCGACGTGACGTCTTTTGTCATATATGAAAGAAGTGGGTGAAAATGGGTCTTAAATCATTACTTTAGCACGGCTTATATTGATACAAATAAATGTCTT